>NW_027072089.1:54626247-54706247 GCF_038088225.1 Cyrtonyx montezumae | reverse complement strand
AATAATAATAATAATAATAGTAGTATTGGTCAACCATAATGATATCTCTGGATCTTAGAAAACACAGGCAAATTCTTGGCAAAAGGAGTATGGAACCAGAGTGTGTTGCAATTTCTGTAAAAAAATTCTCCTTGTTCTCCAAGACCTGGTCGAATTTTCCCTTGTCTATCACTAATTGCTGTTCTTCCACATTAAAAATATTAGCACTGTATCCCATTTTTGAAGTGCGTGAAAATAGACCAGAATGACCTTATAAAAACAAACATACAGTTAATGGTCTTTGAAGAAAATGTACTGGAAAATTCCATTTCAGCAAGTAATTCTTTTTATCTAAGTAACTTTATATATATATATATATATATATATGTATGTATATGAATGCTCCTATTTGACTCAAAGGGACTACTCATTTTCAGTTATTTCAGAGGCAAATCATCGTTTAAAATTCACAGGGAAAATAAGGTAATTAAACAACTGTTAGTTAAGGCCTTTCTGTGACACATTTATATAAATTAAACTGAGATATTAGATAAAATTTTAGTTAACTAAGTGTTCCTTCCGAAAAAATGCACGTTTTGTATTGAAAAAGATGTCTTGAAGGATAAATTAATTTCTGTATTTTTGTACTCTTAAATCCAGAGTTGTCCTTAACAGTGGTAAAATTCAGTCTCACAGATGAGTGAATCGTGAGTTCATTTTTATTTTCCTGCTCATGTTTTTGCATATTTTAAACTCAGCAATGAAACATCTCAGTTTGTCCTACTTTGCCCCAGCTTACACCTAACATAATTTCTAACAGAAATTAGAACTCGGCTTCATTAATGCTATGGATGCATTCAGCTCATCTTCAACCACACTGTCTCCAAGACACAATAAAGGTGTAGCCAAAGATTTATCCCACCAATAAGATATAGTTATGGGTCCCATGAAGATTACTGACACTGAAGTACCAAATATGTACTGGCCTTGGACTTAGCAGATAACATGCCAGTTTTGAGATACATTCAAGTTGACAGTAAATCAGTATCACAGTTCCAGTAACGGGAAAAAATACCTAAGAGGAATTTTTGCGTTAAAACATCCCACTTTTGAATTAGTTATTAAATAGTAATGACTATAATGGACTAGGCAGCAGGTTTCTTCGATGCAAGGTGCAGATACTTTACAACAAGGCTATTTTTTAAGCTATAATTTGTCCCTTAAATCCACATTGTCTTAAAACAAAACAAAAAAAAAAAAAACAACCCAACCCTTAAACCAAAAGATATAGCAATCTCGTTATGAGTTGTACTTCTTTTATATATCTGCACAGGAAAACACTGCGCAGCCTCCATAACACCTCCCTTTTGTGTATACAAAAAAACCAACAAACAATAGTCATCGGTAATGGAAAGCTAGAGAGTAAGTCACACTAGTTCAGCACTGCTTCACTAAATTGTAGATTTAATTTTTACTGCCTGTCTCAAATGTCAGAGTTTGTCATCCAAAATTCTTTCCTGAGAAGTTTGTAAAAAGGAGATCAATTTCTCAAGGTGTATAAATATATTTTTCAAGCACCCTTTTGAACTTATTTCAATTTTCAGGTTTTGATGATAGTCATGCTGACAACTTTTTTTGGTTCATCAAACTCTGTACTACAATTACATGAATTTACTTTTAATAAATTACCATCTTTGCATATATCAGTCAAACCACAAAGACTAAACACTTGCAAATAAAATGCATTATTAATTTAATTGTCACAGCCTATTTAGCTAGCTTCTATTAGTATTTGCTATAATATGCAACATATCAGAGGGCAGAATCAAATTCAAAACATAAAGAATAAACTGATTATATTGTTCTAGAGAAATTAAAAAATAGCAAGCTTGCAAAATTACAATCAAGGCATTAATGTTTTAAATAGGTAGGAAAACTATGTAACTTAATTTAGAATATGTTTATACCCAAATTGATGTTTCAACATGCTGAAGAAGGATTTCTTTGGTTTCTAAAGCCATTAAAAGGCACCAAACTCTCACTATGGGAAGGGAAAGGTGGAAAGGGAGGCAATGGAGGTTTGGAATTTACTGCAGTAGGTCACATGGCTTATACATCCGCAATCACCAGAGAGGGACCGTTCCTATAAAATCACACTGCTGCTGTAGCTCTGCCACACCTAAGTTTAGCGTAGAGCAACATCAAATAAGTGCCAGTTAAAAAGGTATTGCAGATAAGAAACAACCAAAAGACAGATGATGAAATTTCAAATGGAGAAAGTACAAAGTGACTCAGATATCACTTTTGCGTGCTGGCCCAGGGGAACAGCTGCAGATGGAGCACAGAGGTTTGCAGGACGGAGCTTGGCTCTTTGCTCCCAGGGCAGCTGGGGCTGCCAGGGCTCTGACCCTGCCACTGCATGGATGGGTCAGGGGAGGAACCCTCCTTCTGCTGCCACGCTGGCAGGGCAGGCAAAAAGCCTTTAAGGAATATGGGAAGAAACAGGGTAAAGGGAAACAGTCATGCAGCCTTCAGAAGAAGCAGACAAACAGGAGACAGCAGTCACCACTGTAGGTTGTAGCAACCTGCTCATTTAGGAACGCATTCCAATGTGACAATCACCAAAAATATGAGCATCAAGCTAAGATACAATATTAGGATATCTACTGTATGTATCCTTTATGTGCACATATTCACTGTGGTAAAACAGACATGCTCTCCATGTGATATTTATGATGATTACATAGCAAGCACTTCCTGGCAAAAGAACATACTGAATGTTGCCAGTACTAAAATATGCCATCACAGCAAAACGTTTTGTTGTGCTATAACAAAAGATAACCAGCATAAACTTCAATACAATATCTGATTTGATCAAACTGTAATTGTTCTGATGTATTATTCTACATTTTAAATGAAAAACAATATCTCAAAACTCTACATAAACATGTTTTAGGAAAATTCTGGTTAAGCATTTTGGAGAGGCAATCTCCTGAAGAATACAAGCAGAGCTTAAACAGCTTAAACTTGTACTTAGTCAAGCAAAAGGCATATACGATGTGTTAATGTAAGACTCTGTTCACTCAGTGATGAATTTGTGAGGAAAGGCAGGCTCTTAACAACTATCAATTCCAGGGTCTTTAAAAGAAAATGAACATGACCCAGGAAGTGTTTTGCAATGATCCCCTACAATTCATAGCTACCATTTAACTTCACCTTCCTTTGTATTATAAACAGGAAATATTCTTCCTTTGTAAAAGCTTACAAGAATGAGTTACAACATGATACTATTTGAAGCATAATCAAGCACCCACTATTGAACCGTGTAGGTAGGATACATTCATTTACCCATATTGAAAGGGAGTATGCAATCTTTTGGCCATCCAAAAAAGTGTCAAGTTTCAAGCTGCTGCCGGAATTCAAGAGAAACACAAGACCTATGACACAATGTGGCCAGTAAATCTGAGGGAAATTCCGCTTATTTGAAAACACTGTGTTGTTAAAATTGCAAAACACAGTTACTTTACAAGCCATAGCAAAAAAATAAAGGTTGCATCCAAGTAACTTTATAGAAATTCAAAAAATAAACTGCTTTTTTGGTTTTTGGTTTTTTTTCCAGTCAAAACACTAGATGCCTGTTTCTGCCAAAGACCAGTGAGAAAATTAGGGATCTGCTTTGGCAGGGGGTTGGATTAGGAGATCTCTAGAGGTCCCTTCCTGCCCCTGCAGTTCTGTGATTTTGTGAAAACATTTTGTGGCTTTGACCTCAGTAATCAACACTAATCTAAGAAAGCCTTTTTCTGAACCTATGAGCAGCAAAGCCAAGAAGATAAAAAGTGAAAAATACTTGATTTTTGTACTTGGACAGAGGGATATTACTATGGAAATTTTGAGGAAATAATATCACTCACTAAAAATCAGCTCCAAAAGTTGCCTATCATATGCATTTTGCATAGAATTGCTTTCTAGGGCAACTTTTTTATTGAATCCTACAGACACGTCATAAGAACCACACTAGTGTATTTAAGCATGTTAAGCATGTAGTAATAGTTGAACTGAAAGTCCAGCTGACATAATTTTGGGCAAGCTAAATACTCCAAGAAACACAAACTACACAAAGAAAAATTAAGACAAAAATGCAAAGTAACTTACCTTTCTTTGGGTGTGCCAACTCCATGCTTGCCCAGTAAATGAGTATTCAAATGCTTCTTCATCACAAAGGCTACCCTATTGAACAAACAGAAAAACAAGATTCGTTTTTTTTATATTCTTTTTTTTTTAATACAGACTTCTTCAGTTTTGAGCATGAACTTAAGCATATTTTACTAATGTTGAAATTAAAACAATAACTTGGACAGACTATGTTCTAAACTTGGGAGTCCACTCTGTAGTGACAAATTTTCATCAGATTGTAGTTACTTGGGTATTTTCATTACAAATAATCAATCACAACCAAACATCACTGTTCAAAGAATAGAAAAATTGCTTCTGCTTTCTATTGTAAATTAGAAGACTTTATATACTATTGTGAGAACAGTCAACTTTGCCTAAATTGCATTGTTTCATATTATGAACAGATATGGTCTCAGTTACACCTTTGAATTTATTTAAGTTTAATGGACACATTCTATAACCTTTCTTCACATGAGTTCCATTTTTTTTAATGAGAGTAATAAAAAGAATACAGCAAGATCAGATGCTTTAATCGCTGCTTATGTCTGGTAAAACTTCACTGTATTAATTATTTAAAGAGATATACACGGAAACAAATTAATAGTCTTAGTTATTTTATAGCCTTGTGAAAAAAGGGAAAACGTGAAGCACACATTTGCAATTACATTTTAAGAGTATTCTTGAATCTGGCAAGATATTGTTTAAGGCATCAACGACATTTACACTACCTGGCACTGTGTTTACACCAAACAGAACGCAAACAATTTAACTGAATTTTAGTGATATACGTAATGAAACAGATAGAAGCCTACAGAGTACCATTTTGCTACTGATAAGACCTGAACATCAATTTAATTATGTCATTTGACTGCTTCAAACAATTTAGATGTCAGACTGAAGCTCCAAACTAAAACAGTCCTCTTGATAAGCAAAAATTGTACTACTGTAACTTTCAGTGTGAAAAGGGCTTGCAAACATTTTTGTTAATTATGTATTACAGCTGTCCTTCATAAAGTTAATTACAAATAGCTGAAAGGCAATAGACTCTATTTGCATATGTACATGAAAGGCATGACATATGCAAAAATATGATTTTAATTAGCATTCCATGATATGAAGGGCTACAAATCAAACTGGCATGTTATAAGATTTTTAACATTAAGCGCTGAATTCATCTGGACGTGTTTGCAGTAATGGACAATGGAAGGACTGTAAAAAATACTGTAGCATTATGGCACGTATTAGCTGCAAAAGCTAAGAAGGAGTACTTTTCCTTTACAAATATGACAGTGTAGCTTCTGCATGTCTGATCTACTTTCAGCACTTCCACATTTCTACAGAAAATCTCTCTTGTGCATCCTTTAGGGTGTAAGAACATGATTTTGTCTTATTTAAATGACAGTGACTTCACAATTCTTATAAAAAGACATAAGAAATGCCTTAACTACTTTCCGCTACACAATGCATCAGTCACTACAACCATGGGTAATCTATCACTGCATTATTGCTATGCAAGTGCAATTGGAATCACTGTACATAGGGAAAATTATTGTAACAAAGTAAAATCATGTGTTCTAATAACAGTACAAGGCATTCCAAATGTACTGCTTTCTTGCTTTACAGCAGAAACAATAACAATTTCTTCACAGCTGTGAAATGTACCTAACAGATCTTAATTCAGTAATATTTCCACTTTCTGTTACAAACTTCCCTTTTCTTCAAAAAAAAAAAAAAGAAAGAAAATGAAAAAAGAGAAAGATATTACTGTGAGAGGATAATGTGCAATTCAAGTTGTAAAGGCACTTTGATGCTGCCTACATGACAGTGTCCTTAAAAAACTTGGAAGGCAGAGACGCCAACCAGCTACACAGTACAGCTACACAGTATTTCTAGGGATGCTTTTTTCCACTTTAGAGTGTATACTTGAAGCTGCTGAACAGAAGCCAAACACTTCTTGCATTGCATCTCTGCAGGGGGTACAGACAGAAATACCTTCCTGGAAAATCAAAGACAAAGGCCTTGTTAATAATTTGAAGCAATTAAACTCCCCTTAGATGCTTGGTACAGAGCAACCATTTTGCTGCTGTTATACAATACAAATAAAATGAAGACTGACTCAATAAAAGTCTCAGCATCTACTAGCAGCTTAAGCTTTTTAACATAATGCCTGAAGACTTGTACTTAAAAGCACAGCCTGCCTCTGTGCAAGCTTAAATTCCTCAGCACACCTCAAGAACAGTCCTTCACATTGCAGATTCAGGCCTTGAAACTAAAAGTAAAGTTGCTTGAGCACTGAGTATAGAATTTTTACTAAGACAAATTCAGCCCTTAGTTCCAAAAAGTATTTTTTCCTTCGAAGAAAAAGGAAGACTAAAGGGCTTGCCTGAGATGCTGAACTTGAGGACAACATGATAAAAAGTCAGGTGTGAAAATCACTTCTTTATATTTACCAATACTGCAGGAAATTTTAAGGGAGCCGTGGTAGTGGGTAGTGAAAACACAAAGTGTTTTCAGCACATTCAATAATTTCACGTTTCCAAGCAATTACTATTTTAAGAAATTGAAAAATATCGCTTTTCTCTCCTCCAACAACTGACACACCTCTGCTGAGGTTAATAAGTTACTCCTAAGACTGCCAGAATTGATAGTTGACATGATTTAGCCTTGGTCTTTCCAAATGAATGTTAAGAGAAGCCTGTCTCACACAAATAGGGACCGAAGGAGTGAATGCTTTCAAATATGTTATTGCAATATTTTTTCAAATCAAGGCAAATTTTTTACAAGCTTGTAATAAGCACTGACTTAGGCTTCTGTGAGTTTTGTTTCTCATTTCTTTTCTCCAGTAGAAACAGAAATGTTCAAATGCTATCAATTAACTGAATTAACTGGTTTCAAGAAAGACATTAAGAAGGAGTAGGAAAAATCTGAAGTTGCCATATTCCTTCTGTTTCCAATCCATGCAAACCATGGAATCGTTTTTACAAAACCTGATCCAAACATACTCATTTCCAACCCACATGAAGGTGGGCAGTCCCAGCTGCACTACTTTCCTAAAGCTGAGGTCTCTTAGGACAGAAATGTCCACCCTGTACACCCAAGACTTGGCCAACTAAAGCTGCCTGTATGCGTACAGACAACAGCTCCCAGCAATCTCTCCTTGCATTGGGAAAGATGAGCAGGCAGGACTTTGCCTGTACTCGACTGAGTATTTGTGTTCATTCGTGGTTTTGTTGTTCTCATTGTTGTTGCTGTTTGGTTTGTTGTTTTTCTTGTTATTTGTTTTTTGTTTAGTTTCTTAACTTTGTTAGCGATTTTCAACTACGCTGGCCCCAAACTAGCAACATTCCCCAACACACACACTCTATGTTCAAAATCCAGGACAAATTAGAAACAAAATGAAAAATGACACAGAGCTTTCGAATAGCATCCAAACTCCCTATGGACAGCCTTTTTTAACACTGAAACTATAAATAAAAATAACCTTCAATCATAAATATACAAGCACCTTTCCCAAAATAAGTTTGCAGAATATTCTGCTTTCAGTTTGGAAGAGTTGTGGCTTTGCAGGAATGTGTCCACTCATATTCCATGGCACTCTTCAAACAGCACTTGGACTCACTCTGAGAAAGCCTGCAACTGATTTAGGAGCCTCTAAAGACTTGTCTTCAAGTTATAAAAGCATATTTTAATGTACAAAAGAAACAAAGGAAATTCTAATTCTGGGACTAAAGAAACATATTGGACAATTTTGACTTCTACTTTTCATTCTACTGTAATACAAGTTCTTCAGCATGTACACTGTTTATAATCACAGTACCCAAGGAAAATGAATAATCTGTCACATATTGTTCTCTCATTTTCTCCACAGGGAGAGAATTGTTTGCTGTGAAATATCTTTTTTGAGAAGGCAAAAGATTCTAGGTTTTATTATGGCTTGTATCTATAAAAGTCTTTTTAATATGTATATTGCTTTGTTAGTGGAAAGTCAAGTTAAAGAAAACAAATACAAATCAAAACAAACATTCTGGACCATAAAGTCACAAAATCTGTGATAGTCCATTGTTTCATTAGCATTTACTGCTCAGTCTTGGCCTCATTTCAAGTAAGGAACTACATTTTATCTCTTCCAGAAAGTCACTGGCATCCACATCAACAAACCAGCCATCATGTAGCCTAACTACTACAGAAGACCAGAATTTACCTTTGTGGGACTCTAAAATAGTTACATAGCAGCTGGAGACCAATTTTAAATTACTTCTCAATGGTATTTACCTTTCAGACAACAATGTTCAGTGATGGCAAAAAAGTCCAGGAGAACAATGAATATCTATCCTTTATTCACATCCTCAATATCCTTTACAACTACTCTGAACAGTCCAGAACTGGAATTTAAGTCTGAGAACACAAGTAAACTACTATATAGTAGGTACAGGCCCTGAGTATGTAAGATGTTTTAGTAAAGGTCCTCCAGAGTCTTTTGTTTTGTTTGTTTGGTTTTGTTTTTCTTTTCATTTTTTATAATAATATAAGAAGGATCTCTCAAGCTTCTATGCACCCACAGAATATAAGAAAGTAATATATTATCTGGTCTACACCATCTTTTGTTTTTCATGATCTGTGCTTGAATTTCTGTCTCAGTATCTTAATCTGAGGCCAGAAATCAGAAAATCAAAGCAATCTGCATGGATCATGCCAAGAGAAAGGACAGTATGCTTAGGCAACTAAACAGTAACACAGATGCAGGTAGTACATATTCAGTGACTGAAGCACTCTTGTTCTGTATAGTGTCTTGAAATATGGTGTAAACCTCAAGTGTTTGTAGTTGAATGAGTGGTTACACGGAATCCTGCCAGCAGAGTTATCAATTACTAAAAGAAAGAAATAGTTCAATTTCTGAAGGAAAAACATGAGTCACGTGAATTTCAGCACATTCAATAAAACTTGTATGTGTCGTTAATGATTTGTACAAGTTCTACATATAAAAGTAGAACTTAATACACTCAAATCAGCACTTAGTCTAACAACACACAGCAGTCTATAAGAACTTAAAGCTAAGTATTTAAAATCTCGTAATTAAATAAAAAATTGCCAATCAAATCTCTTCCCTCTGTAGAACTTTGCATTCAGCAGGTCAACTTCAGGGACAAGAGCACAGAGGAAAACACAGAACTGTCCACAGAGCAGTAGTTTTCTATATACAAGTAAACTTTTTTTCCATACATCAAAAGTTTAAATTCCTGGGAATTTCATCAAGTCCATCATTCGTGGATGTTTGCTGATTCTGAAAGGTCCAGACTGGGATGCTGATAACTCTCTTGCATGACTGTGCGCAAGGGACTCAATTTAAAAGAAAGTATCTGGCAGGGCTGAGTCTGGTGTGGAAGATATCCAGTAGTCTGAAAGGCTTCATGTCCTTTGTGACAGGATGTCAGGTTCGACTAAATATCTGGCAGGACGAAGTCTAGTGTGGAAAACATCCAAATATCTGAAAAACTTCATGCCCTCAGTGACAGGACGTCAAGTCCTAGAATCCTGCATAGGAAAGCTGGGATTTCCTGCTGACTCACTTAGCAGTCAAATGAGGCAGGTCTTTTTACTTCCAACTCACAATTATGATTGTTCTTCTTAAGTTAAAAAAAAAAAATCAACAGCATTTCAGAAGGTTAACAAGTCACGTGCAGTCACTCAGGCTGCAATGCTGAGAGTGCTGTGATGCGCTGGCTTACACTCCCCTCTAACCTCATATTAAAGAAGGGTACAGCTATTCTATGCTCCACCCTCACTAACACTGGTGATTAAACTGAAAATTAAAACAAATATATCTAGCATATGTGGCTCCTTCCTCCCCATCTCATGTGCAAACAACTTAGCAGACTGGAAAATGGAAACTTTTTCTACTGAAAGAGAAAGAAGAGGCAAAAGAGGACAATTTTGCTGTCAATGACAAGAACTGGAGCATCATGGCAGACTATGGCAATTCATAGTGCCTAATGACTCGAGCATAAGTTTTAAAATTTCTGAGAATTATGAGCCTTTCTACCTTATGTTTGAAAATTGGGGGGTGGTTTACACTTTTCTATGCGACAAGCCTGGAGATGTAGCACTGCTGAAGTTTAAAAACCAATATTTTCAAAAATGAGTTTTAGGGGAATGTGCAATTGTCAGTGCAAAAGATTGCAACCTTTTCATAAACATCTCAGTGAAATGAACTAACAGTGAAGACAAGATTCTCAGGTCCTAAGGAAGAGAAAAAAAAAGGAGAAAAGACAACAATTTGTTTTATTGCATTAGTGGAACACCTGTACACAGCTTGCAGCCAATGCAGACTTGAGTATCACAGCAGCTACTCTTCCTAACTTGCTCTGAACAGGATGACAGACAACAGGATTGTCAATGTGCTGTTCAATGACCTGCATCAATCTCACGAATAATTTACTGCTATATCAGACAGATCATTATGGATGAATTGTGCACTATCAATCAATCGGCTGTATTGTTCCTGCATATTCCTGCATCCATCATCCAGAAGAAAGAAAAAATCCCTCAACGTATTCTTGTTGCTTTCTGTCACCGATCTGCGTCCTTCAAGATGTGAAAGAATTATTAGTCACATGGCCATAAATTACTAGCAGTAGGCATAATTATCTCCTTTTATGTATTTTGGCATAAAAAAGCTGGGTACAAAGGAAGAGAAAACAAAACTAAACAAAACGGGAAATATCCACTTCTGCTCACCTCAAAATGACCCAGAAATATCATGTCATCCAAAGTTATCAAGTTTTCTCACCATCCCTCTTTCAAGAGATGTACATAATATAAACCATTCAGGACAGAAATTAGTCTGTCACTGCAAGAACTATGGCAAAAAGTGAAAAACATTGGTAGTGTCTACATTATTTTCTCTCTCTTGAGAGGACTCACTTATTCATTAATTGTGTGCCTCACCTGAAGTCACTTATTTTGTAACTGAATCAGAAAGGTTTTGTGTAATTTAGCCACAGATTCATTCTTAATATCAACTCTTTATTTACCTCTTTTTTTTTAATACCAAAAGCACCCTAAGTAATCTCTAATGAACAGCGGAGAGGTTCAAGCACCTGTGTCCTCTCAACATCCCCAGTCCAAATATCAGGAATCAAGGGCTCCAAAATTCACAGTAAATATCACATACAAATGAACTAAAAATTAATGACCAGTGAAACCAGTCAGACAAACAAACAAACAAAAAATAGCGATCAATTTTAGGAACTGCATACCTTTTAATTCTCCCCAAACACCCATGTTTAGAAATGAAGCCAAAGTTGTTCATGCACCATTACTAAAAATAACAATCTACTTGAACAATATGCAACTGGGTATTCTTCTCAAGCAAAATAAAAGGTAATAAAAGTATTTTAGTTTTCTTTTAAACATGAACTTTCCTACTGAAGTTAAATTGACCTAGTGTCCATCTAAATATCCACAATTCTGTTATAGAGTCAAATTGGCAATAAGGTAGTAAAAACTAAAATAAATAAAAGATTGCTTATTATGTATAATATTTCTAAACTGATCACTGTAAGTAAACAAATGGCTCTCTGCTTATTTTGTTTGCTTAATGAGCAGACTAAAATAGCTGAAACAGTGGCAAAAACTTTGAAGTCAAAAGGTGTTCACTTTGTCAGGTAATCACGTTACAAATATATGAGAAAATTAGTACCGCTACAAGAAATGTTTGTTTCGATATTCAGAGGAGTTAATGAATGTTAAGTGATAATGGTAGACAACAGTACTATGTAATTACATTTCTAAACACACCTTACCAAATCACTTCTAAGCTAGAAGAATCACATGTTCTATTAATTTTCATTGGTTATCAAACATCTGTAACTGTCACCTCTACCAGGTGTTTGGTAATCTAACAGCTGCACAGAGCATTAAAATTAAAACAAAAACCACTATGCTCTCTGTAGTCAGCTATCAGCCTCTCAGTTTACCACAGCACAGACTCTTCTGTGAGTTCTGAAATGACACCTTAGGCTTAGTGTTTAGAGTGGCTTGCATCTAAAATCAATTACCATCAACATTCAGAAACATAACAATACCAGAGAACATACTTGTTATCATAAATAAAACCCTGGGAATGCTTTCAACATACATCCAGATTTTCAGCTATGTACAAAAGGGCACCTAACAGTTGTGCCACTGAGAAATTACCCTTTTCCTCTCTTTTCTTTCAATACATACATCCAGCATTTCCATAAAAGCTCCCTTCCTTTCCCACTTCCTTCCTCTCTTCAGGCATTGTTCTGTATCCTCATCCACGATCCATTTCCTAGCATGCTCAGTACTTCACCTCTTAAGCACTGCCACAGTGTGATGCCGGAGACATCAGTTCCACCTATCATCATCTTGCATCTGGAAAGAGACTTCAAACTTATCTACTTCAGGATAAAGAACGGAAATGATGTTGCCTGTCACTACCTACAAGTGTCAACTCTAAAAGGCTGGCACGTGTTTGCTTTTTTTTCCTTTATTTCAGTAGACTGATGTGTACATTGTGTTTTTCAAAGCCTGTAAGCATGTTGCTCTCAGATCACCAGTGTGACATCTCCAACTGATGGCTTCTTTATGTCCCTAGTAAATTTAAGGCTTCAGTAGGAGAAAATGGACCTCTCAACTTTGTCTCAGAAGGACAGGCTATGAAATCAGTTCCCCCTCTCAACAGAGCAGCAATTTCCAAAATCAGTAATTTTCAAAATAGCAAATGAGGAAGTCATGAAAGCGGTGGCATTTGAGAACTGACTGCTTCCCTCTGCGTTTAATTTTGAGATGCTGGTAGGTACAACGTGGGAATTTCCAGAAACACCTGCCACATACTGCCAATTTTAACTCCTGGTGTCTCAGACAGCAATACCAGCAATACCTGGGAAATGCTACAAAAGCGTAGTTAGTTCTATGTGGATGTTAGGACACTTGGCTTCAAGAAACCCGGTCACATAGGACAGCATTTAGAAGAACAGTGGAAGCATGGAAGGCCAATGTCAGTTAGAGCGCAAGTGAAAAGGAGAGCACAAGGAGAAGGGAACCCTGACCCAGTCAGTATGTATAGAAACACAGTAGGATGAACAGACTAATGTTTGAACTGGTAAATTCTTCCAAGTATATTCAAACTATTACAAAAGATAAGTAATGAACCACATCTCACAGTGTCCTGAGAGTTGTTCTGGAAATATCTTGCCTTCTGCCATCAGTTTCTACTTCCTAGGAATTTTTAGGAGCAAATACTGCGTAGGTTTAAAATGGAACAACCAGCCTCTAAAAATGTCACATCATACGGACGTTTCAATGAGTTCAACTTAAAATTTACAGAGCCAAACAAATATTCATAATTTTTGAATCTTTTTCTGAATCTTTTGTTCTTTCTGAACAAAAAGTCACTTTAGATGCTCTGTTTTCTTCCTAACTGCTTAGAAATTGCACTGCAGATGGAGTTACCAGGTTTAAGCAGAGTTTCTACAGGAAGAGCTATCTTAAGAGTAACATCTTTGCCATCAGAAGAATACGTTCTTGCCTAACTTTAAAGGAATTCAAAAGATATCTGAAGATAGTTGACTTCAAGCTGGAAAATGCATAGGGTCTCCTGCAATAGGGCCACCATACCTAACTCGGTCAATTCAGGAGATATAGCACCTGTGGACTTTTGTGAAGTTGCGGGGCACAAATTAAAGAACTGGGCACCGTCTGATGATTGAATTGCTCAGAATTCACAAGCAGACAGAAGCCATAAGCTATCTTCATTGACAATTTACCCAAAATTTGAAAACACTGCTGGGGATAGATAGCCACTGAACCTAAGAGACCACGGCCTATTTGGTCTGCGACAATAGTGAGAAATTTGCCCTAGGTCTTTGTCCTCTTCGCTGAAGAGCAAGTACTGGTTGATTTTTTTTGTTCCTGAGAATTAAACTCAATAGTAAAACATGTCCTTCTTGCCTTCCACCTGACCTTCCAGAAGACCAGATTAAAGTAGAAAGCAAAATATTTCAAAGTATCTGCTCAAAAAGGTAGCTGCGACTGCATAGAAACTGCATAAAAAGTGTAAAATGAAAACAGCAGTTCTTAATCTCTAATAATCAGAAGTATCATTCATGAGCATAAATCACTACAACAACTTGGACAAATCAGAACAGACTGGTTCCTGACTAGGAAAAAAAGAAGGTTAGCCAGCTCCAACCCCCCAAAAGCTGGGATTCGTAACAACTTCCTCCCCCTACCACTGAAGAGGGAGGAGGCTGGCTGAAGAAAGCAGCACTGACTGTTAAGAGAAAACCACAATATGCAGACCAGAAGGACTTGTATGCACTCTATAAGCACCACAGAACATTTTCAAATGATGACACTGAATGTGGAACCAGCAGCGTGGAAATCTATCCAAATGAGAACTCCAGGTGACTGCAGGGCTGTTACTCCACTTGTCCTATAAGCAAGTGGTAACATCTCTCACCACCCCAGCCACAGACGCAGTAGGAAAATTACTAGCCTCTAAAGCTGCCAAGTGCTAAGTCTGGTATTGCCTGGGTTTGCCTTTGATCTGCTGGAGTCACTTCAGACAAAGAAGTGGAAAGCCAGGTGACCAGTACTGAAATAGCCTTGGTCTATCACCTCAGAGGCTGAGGGATTTGATGCTAGCAAGTTTCAAAGAAGGGACCAAACAAGTTATTCTTCTGCCCAGGCTCAGAAAAAAAAAGAAAAAAAGATAACTTTTCTGTAAACAGCTGAAAGCTGCCTCTTCTGAAACTGCAAGGCAAGAGCTGGCTAAAGGCAGAAGCTCATTCAAAACTCTGAAATTCCAGGTAACTGCTGAAGGCTTTCTGCAGGCTTAATAGAGTATGCACCTGAGACCTGAGATCAAATTCTTACTGAAACAATAAAGACAATTAAAAAAGCACTAAATATAGAAGCATGTTTTGCACCAAAAGACACATATTCTTACAGTCCAGTGTAGATGCTGCACACATTAGCTATGGAAACTATTATCAGTTTCAGGAAAAACAAAGGAGTATATATCAGACAAATCAGTACAGTCATAAAGATGATATCTGTGACACAGCAGAAGATGTTCCCTGGCAAAGAATACACCAGTCTCAGCCAGTAGTTGAGATCTGTGGCCAGAAATGGTCAGAGTTAATCAAGTACGAGAAAGATGGATCTATATATGTGCCCAATGGTATTAAGAAAAAAACACCTTTGATCTCAAGAACCTACATATACAGACGAACAAACACTTGAAGGACAAATATGTTTTGCTGAAAACAAAATGTTACAGTATGTTATTTTAAAAAGAAAGGAGAACTATTAGATTGCCTGAAAAAGTGCAACAACCAGAATTCTGAGTTTTGTCAGCCAAAACTTTGAGATACGTTACTACAGGGATAAATTACAGGACTCTAGTTTCATATACAAAGTGAAAACCTGGCCCTATAAAGAGACTTACATGAAGAGACGTAAAACATGTCTCCTTAACAGTAAAATTACTGTCAGTCTGTCTGAAATGATGCTTCCACAAAAGGACTCTTCCTTTTCTGATCCTTGCTGTCATCATAACCATAAAGCCTTAGGTATAAGTGCTTGTATGGAACGATGGGATCCTACATGTCCACTTTCCACCAGCTTTACACAGGAGGGAAACCAGGCAGCATAAGTACCAATACACGTAGTAGTATTCCATTTTATTCTATTATGAAATATTTCAATTTTCATGAAATTTACATCATTAATGTCAGCCTTAGAAACCACCATGTACATATGAAGATATAAGTAAAATCTGGGCTATTTACTATCTGCGCTTCTTCATCCCCGTATAACATGAATTTGGGACTTTTCAGGAAACTGAGCAAGGCCCATCCATTCTCATTTTTGTGCTGGTAGGTAAACAAAGCCTAAGATGCTGGGCAATTGGATGCTCTTGTCATGTTTTGACTGTTGGCACTGGACTGTTCAATTCAAAAGAAGAGAAAACTATATTTTAAAAATTTCCCTGATGTGAAATAAGTCAGAGTGTTCTTAAACGAATTAAGAAATTTGAGGAAACATTTGAAGAAATGGCCTGTATCTTCTCACTTGAACATATTGCTGGCTAGAAGCTGACAGAATCCCTTTTGCTACTTGTTTAGATTTCTTTCTCCTATTTCAACACATTTTTTCCTCTCTAAGCTCTGTAACAACTGACTGAAAAAGAATAAAAAATAACTAGCAAATGAGCAATCAGTCCTTGTAAGCTATTTCTTGAGATTTAAAGGAATTAAGTTTAAAGTCATCAACTTTACACAGGTTGGTGTAAATCATTTGGATAACAGGTTGTTGTTTGGTTTTTTTCTTACAAACAGTAGCACAACAGTGAGCAGTAGTCATGGACAAAGCACATTAACACTCAACACTAAGTGTAAAGAAACATTTGATGACTTAAAAAATAATGGAAAAGATCATACAATCCGATAGGCCTATCTTGTACTCTTGTCCAAGCAGAGAAATTTAAAAAATATTTTTACAACTGATGCAAGTGTGAAAACCACAGCTCCGGACCAGAGGGTTTTTAGCCACAGATGGCCTCATATCCTAGGCAGTATAAATGATCTTTGAAAAATTAAATACATACAGAATGCTTTCTCATTTGTTTTAAACTAAAATAAGCAAACAAAATCAAGGGGTTACGATCCTTTTTTGCTTTCTCAGAACCACCAAGGCCACAAACTTATGGCTTGAAATGTCAGAACCTGGGCAGACCTGGAGACAGGATTAGTTTGATCAGCATGCAACTTTTGAAGCACTGAATAGCAGGCAGTGTTACATGCAACACGTAAACAAATGCACGGATGAAATTGATTTTATAAAGCACTATGAATAAAACAGTCCAAAATATTAACCAATAAACACATGCCTGGGTGAAAAAGCCATATTATAAAATTACTGTAAAGATCTTGTAACTGTTCAGGGGAGAAAGAAGTCCAATTTTCCACCTAGCCTGCAAGCGCAGAGTTTTCTCATAATAAGATCCAAGGAACCTGTAAACCCAAGGCTCTAATTTTCTTATGGCGACTGTGTAATATTTTGCAAAGTAAAATTGACTGAGATGGAAGCTATTTTGCATGGTACAGTGGCGATGGCTAACAAATGAGAGTTTTGTGGGCTGAATGTTAGTCCCCTGCCTCATCTGCCACCCCTAATGACAGCAGCCACCTGCTGTTTTATTGTCACAGCTGGAGCCGGTTCACACTCCTTGGTGCTGAGCTCTGCCCATGAGCGCCAAGCTCTCGCCTCGCCTCATTACTTTGATGAACTTTTTATGGTCAGCACCCATGAAGACCTCATCTAGGACTATACAACCTAGATCAGCTTCAGGGAGTGCTTCCAGCTAGCACGAGGTGATAATACACAGTGACACTATGGCTGCTACTGTCTGTCACTTAGTCAAGTCACTGTACTACACTTCTGGCTCTACAGGGCCCTCAACAGGTAAAATGCTATGAAATTCTCCTATATAATAAAGTTCTTTCTCTCTTTTTCACATCGTAATACAGAGATCATGTCATACTAGCAAAATCTAGCTTTTCAAAGATAGATATGAAAGTAAAAAATACACCAAGCTGCTTACTACATATAACTACAGATAAGAAATTTCTACATTCTGTAGACATAAACTCAGCGCATTCCTAAAAGTATATATCCTTTGTTAAAGAAAGCAACAATGAAATGAAGCACACTGCAGCTTCATTAACAGTGTCAAATATGAAAAAAATAACTGCATGTATTTTAAAAGGGAAGGATCATTTTAACTTAAAGAAAGCACAGAAACAAAAATCAAGCCAGTGAAAACAAAGTACTACCCAAACAAATCCCCAGTGGAAAATGATATATGTTAGTCACTCTCCTCCCCCAAAAAAACACACAAACACATTTATTGGATATGATAATATAACGAATCAAGACAACAACAAAGCAAAGCCTTCTACATTGTCTGACATTATATTCTACCGATTAAAAACTAAGTGTGATTGTCCTTTCCATTTCAAAAATGTTTATATTGGTGAGCACTCCAAACATTATGTGCCTGTGTACATTTTTAAACTTTGTCAGAAATTTTCTTACTGATTTATTTCATATAGACTGCTTTATGCTCGATCAATGCCATTTTACCCCAGGTTTACTTTCAGCAGTAGAAAAATCCTTCTGGTGACAACAGAGCTTTGTATTTGCCCATATTTACATATATCATTAAGATTAATATATGTGCTATTAATAATAATTTCATTAACATTCTGAAATCATCAAATAACATTTTGACTTTTGAATGGCTGCAGGCTATTATAAGCCTAAAAACCAGAACATTTTCAGTATTCATTGTGTAGCAATCCAGCTGATCAGTTTTGACAAATTCATGCGATGTTATAAGCCATTAAACTTCATTTAGTTTCATTTAAAAATTCCACCTAAAAAAAAAAGCAACTGCCTATTCTTTTTTTTTTTGTGTGTGTGTAGATACGATTATCAATATATACCAGTTCCCAGGATTCATTAAGAACTTTTGGGGTTTTTTTTTTGTTTGTTTTTGTTTTTATTTTATTGAAATGTTTTCACATTTCCCATAAAAACAGATTTTGAAATAATATTAAGACAAGTGCTGAAAACCTCTGATGAGGAGGATGCTCTGCACTTCCCATGATAAGGTCCTTGAGACAGGTGGAACCCTAAAGATGTTGCTAAGAATAGACACATTTCAGAGACTTCACTTCACAAGCCCTTCTTTAGTATCACTTTTTAAGTGTGACCTAAACTGCAGTTAGAGAGCCAGGAAGAAATAATAATCTTTCAACAACGGTTTCCATTCTGCTGAGCACCTCCTGTACTGTCCTAGAAAGTATTCAGGGGAACCTGAGGAGAAAGAAACTGGCATACCAAGGGCCAAAAGTACATCAAAATTCCTGTTATATAAATGAAATTCATTTTTCTACCAATATAATTGATTGTTCAACAAGAGAACTTCTTAAGCACAGTGACCTATTTATATACTGATGAACTGATATCCTTTGTCAACATGGGAAAAAAAAAAGAATTCCCTTGCTTTGACTCGTATGTGCCAAAAGTCTCATTTGTAGCTTTCATTTTATACTTTAAAAATAGAATATCAAGATGCAGCTTGATCAGTCCACGGTAGGACATTATACAATAGACAAGCTGTCTCACTGGAATGATCTATGGTTTCACCAGAACAATCTCATAATTATCATGGTAATTAAGTAATACCTGAGCTTTTTGTTTGTTTGTTCTTTTGTTCCTTTAAACAGTACTGTGTCAGCTACACTATGCCAATTGCATGCTTTGTGATATGGCAGTTAATTCACTTTACAAGTCTATCTATTATCACTTTCTAACCCATGGTAAAACTCTACCTCTAAAGCTACAAGGTACATATTCACCAGTTATAACAGAATTTGTTAAAGGATACATGGGTGCCCAAACAAGCTACATTTTTACTCACTGTCTTACATGAAGTAGTCTACATGTATGCATAAGTATTTGGAAATATTTTTCCTCTACAATGCTGCGTTGCACTGGCATTATGACTGTGTTTTATAGTTATATTCTAACACACAACTTCAATTTATGCAGTACTCACAGTTCACTGGTCTGTAATTCTTAATATCCCTCTATCTTCCACCAATTTTCATTTTAGTAGCTATTATTTGAAGTTCATTTTCCATGCCCTTTCAATTGTGATTTTTTCCAATGTGACAACAAACATCAGTGTCATTTCTGATGGTGTCATTTACTGGAGTAAGAAAAACAAAGTTTTTAAAAAGAATCTATCAGAAAATCACCAGACAGTAACAACCTGTGGTCAGTGTCAAGATGAGCAGTATGTGAATAGATAGTCAGAAGGTGACAGGATTTGTATCCAATTACTAATCTCCCCAGAGCCATTCTGTCCCCGAACGATAAATTTCTATAAGCTGATCCTTTAAGCCATCATCAGCTGGTCACACCACTGTGATCCAACAGGAAGGGCAAAATGGAAAACACTTAAGGTTTTCTATTCAAATCTCTAAGATACAGAACAGTCGTGTGGGAATTCTTAGATCTCTTCGAAGTTTTGAAAATGGATCCCAAGAAAACAGAAACAGGCATATAAAATTTTTGTCTTAACATAAATATTGTCTTCTGTAGTTACTGCAAGCATATAAAGAAGCTTTCAATATGTGCATTTGCCTTGCAATGACCAGCAATATATGTTGATCTTAAAAAAATGGCTACATTTTCATGCTTGCTCTAACAGAAAAGGACATTTGTACAAAGGATATTGGAGACATTGCTGAAGAATTATTCACCCTTTAAAAAAATATTATCACTGTAATGCTGACAGTATTAGTGTCAAGTTGGGCAATTAGCCACTTAAGTGTGAATAAGATCTGCCAAGAAGCTATTTCATTTTTGCCTCAGAATATATGTGTATCTGTGAGCTGGTGTGTGTTTGTGTTCATGCATCAGCGGAATCTGGTTGTTCATGCCAGGTTTTCTTATCATACTTTTCTGCCTCTTTGAACTCGCACATTCCTGCAATACAAAATGGACACGTCTGCTGATAATGTCAACATTCTTAGGTTCACAAGGACAGATTTTGTGTAACTAGATCTGAAGTAGCTTCTTTGTGTTCATTACCTCACCCTGTCTGTTTACACAGTGCTAGAAGAGCTGTTCATGGGAAGAGCTCCAACACTGCAAACACCTTGGAGATGTTAATAGGCAACGGACATAGAAAGAATCAGCATCCAAACACTCTCCTACAAACCCCATTTTTACACCATGGGAAGGAAATTCTCACTTCATAGAGCCTAGCAGATTCTATGGGATGCTGAGAGCATCTTGGAATCTCCTTCATATTGATCTCATTATGCTTTAGACTTTTGCACATCTATTTGGGAAATTCCAGTTGGTAAAATAGCATAGAATAGTTTAGTAGGAAGGGCCAACTGCCTGACCACTTAAGGGCCAACCAACAGTTAAAGCACGTTATTCAGGGCATTGTCCAAAAAACAATATGACACTGACTGGCATGGAGCATCAGCCACCTCTCTAGGAAGACTGCTCCAGTGTTAGACCAGCCTCACAACACAGAAATATTTCCTAGCACTCAGCATGACATACCATGCAGCTTTGTTGTCCTACCCAGAATGCTTGCAAGGACCTTAAACTTGGAAAGATAAACGAATAAAAAAATAAGCGTAACAGACACTGGACTGCAGCATAGCCAGGCCAGAGTTACTACCTAGAAAGCCTGAAGGCACAGTCAGACTTGATCTCCATGTTGGAGTAAAACCTTTGGACTCTTTTCCTGTTGTTTTGTTGGGGTTAAGGAGTGGGGAGTGATGCAATTTATCTTGCTTAATTCAAAAGCAAAAATATAATTATTCCAAATAAGGAACCTCCAAATGTTCCAGTACAGTCATTCAAAATTACAGTAAGTGTACAGCAGATGTAAACGATTTATAAATCAAAACTGAAGAGCGTCAAGTACAAATGGAACAAAAAATCCCTTTCATAATATTTCACCAAACAGGTACTGAAGCTACCTTCTTGAATACTTATTGGACTCGATCTCTGGAGGTCCCTTCCAACCCCTATGATTCTATGATTCTGTGAAGTCTTAACACTACCAACAGCTCGCTTTGAATTTACCATCACTTTTATGCTAAAAAGACATTCTGCTTTTCAAGAAATATAACCCAACAGCTCTGATGAAAAAATCAGTATATTTTATAAAACTGTAAGTTTTATAACTTATAAGGCCAAGGAAAGTAATTACCCAATCAAAGCTTGTAGAAGATGAGGTAGTCACATGGAGTTACATGACTGAAGTATTTGATAAATGTTCTTGAACAAATATTCACAGTCAAGACTGACATTTTTCCTACTAAACCCCACCACTGTGGAAAAAGGGAGTGCTGTGCTTAGCTATGGCATCAGTGACCCCTCAATTAGTCAGAGATGCCATGGTTGCTGTGCTTAAGAGCAAATACCACACACCAAAAATGCAGTTCATGCTTGTGAATGGTGTTTGCTGCATTCCGCAAAACTGCACAGAAGAGGAATCTGATAGCATGATGGCTGACATTCCTCTCCACCTCACAGGGGCTGTTTCACTAAATAGCTCTCAGCTTCTCCACAGATCCCCCAAGAAGAAGATGTTCAGAAATGGGATGAATCTCCCTCCCCAGAGGGATGAATGCATCCCTACTCCAGCGTACAACTAAGCAAAGACCAGCCCAACACCACTTGCACATCTTTGCTTTTGCTTTCCATATAATTTTTGCCAAAGGGGAAGACAGACTAACATGTATTTACAGACAGAACTGAAGAAGCAAATTATTTTGATTATTTTTTCAAGTTAAACTGAAATTCACTTTTCCAGTATTCTTTACACATTTTGCTATGTATGTCCATGTCTGTTACGTTTGTAATTCCCAAAGAATACTGCCCTTTATTATATATACTTTTAAGGAGAAACAAAGCATTTCTTCTCACTTCTTTTTTGCCGCTGCATCACTTTGAGGATTATAAACTATTCCAAAAAGATGTATTTTAGTCCAGTAAAAAAAAAAACCATGAAAATATTTATATTTTTTTAAAGAATTGACATTTTTGTTCCCCAAATACCTCTAAAATTAATGCAAGCTTACTTCCTGAAGAAAAGAGCAAAAATAAGTGTTGGTTTCAATATAGTGCATATGATCTAGAAACCAAGGTCTAATCATAACATATTTATCAACATCTAGCATTTGGCTAGTATATGATGTCCACAGGCACTTGTAGTGATAGCTGTCACACTGCATTCTCTTTCTGGCAGAAATGAACACAGCAACAAGGGCAAGAAATAGAGTGCAGTATAGAGTAACAACACAGCCTGGAATTTAGCCCATAGTGAAGAAACAGTCAAACTCATTATTGACTTCACTGACAGAGGCTCATGCTCACGGTGGCAGAATATTTCAGCAGTCAACAAGCTTTAAGAGGCTTGTTTCTATTAAGGGAGCAAAAGATTTTTTAAAGGTACTGTATTCTTCCTACTTTACTTCTCTTTCACCGTATCAGAAATCAAAAAGTCATTTTCAAGTCATCCATATTCCTGGTAAAGAAAGTCTAAAAGGACATGACCCACCCTCCACAGAATTCCTATGTCTTTCAATTGCAATTTCAGAGTAAGCATATTTTAAGTATTCTATACAGAATGCAGTGTGGAAGGCTTTAGAAGTCTTATCTTCCCTTTCAAGGAAAAGGGAATAGATGTGAATGTGAAAGAAATGAAAATATAATCATTGCCAGTGGCTAGGTTGCTTGTTGTTTTGCAAAGCCTTCTTTGTAGTCCATATTTTCAACATTTTAATTTGATTTAATAATCACTAAAGCTGGAAAAATCCTCCAAGATCATCCAGTCCAACCACCTTCCAGAATAGTGTGGCCTGGCAGCAGAGGGGTGGTGTATAAATCACGGCTATCTCAGAATTTGTGCCATGAAAATCCCAGAAACCAGCCTACTTAAGAGTATTTAGAGGAGATTTTTTTGCACTATGGCAGCTGTGTTGGATTTCTCTTCACCTGAGATCCCCGAGTCCGCTGTCATGGAGAATGCAAAACACTATGAACTTTCTTTGCAGCCATTTTCCTCCTTACTGTGTTTTAGCCATAATCCTACCAATTTAAAAGTAAGACACACGATAAACAAGAGAAGCTATCCCTCCAGATCTTGAGAATGACTCAAGTCCAGGACTCCGACAGTTTTGAGCCCAACACTTCAGAGACAGTAAAGAAACCAAAGAGAATTGCTGCACAAATAAGAAAATTAAGAAGGAAACACGAAAAAATAAAATGATACAGGCTTGATCATTAAGCCTCAAAAGACAAAATAATCACCTACAGTGCTTCCTTGGAGATGACACCAAAGGCAACTGACTGTGTCAAATGGTTTCCTGGCATTTAGCAATAATATTGTTTCCTCCTTGGTCTGCTCACAGTTACTTTTCTATTACTCCTGTTTTTCACATCTCTATCAAGCTGGAATTACTCATAGCTGTATCTCTAAAGATTTTGGGACCCTGTATCCATCTCTCAACCATACTTGAAGGAAAACCATGACTCTCAGGTGGAAGCACCAATTTCTAGTGAACCTTTGCAAACAGTGGTAAAGACCAGACAATATTAACAGCTGGGCTGAGGGAAAAATAAGGCTCAAAGAAAAAAATATTATGAACATTGTTTGGCTACACTGCACGTAACACTGGAGTAGTGTGGAGAAAAGCTGACAGTGGCAACATCAAGAATAGAAAAGGTCCACTGGCACATGATTAAGCAGAATGACATACTAAATGTCACCTCTTCTCAGAATACACTTTCCTTCCTCGGATTTTTGTTTGTTTGTTTGTTTTTAATAGATTATTAAATTCAGTTCAAAGTCAAGTTCCTAACAACTTTCCCCATTTCCTGTCATTTAGTGGTGGATGCTTAACAGGTGAAAGAAAAACTAACAAAAAGACGATCAGATGAAACCAGAGGAACTGATGGGCTTAAATTTGCAGCTTTTTAATCAGAAACTTATAACCAAATTACAAAACCCAGTTTTATCTGTCTGCCAACTCACAACAAAGCCATAAAGAAAACCTGATATGTCATCAGAGACAATCTGATGCAGAGGACTACAATTGTTCAGCATGATACTAATAAATGAAAAAGTAGTAATCCGAAAAAAAAACTGACTGGATGACAGGCAGGACACATCACAATTCTGAGCAGTATAAACAGAGACAACTTAAAGGGCATGTAATCCTTAAATTCTCTAAATTAGTTACACTGAATCCTGTACTAATTTCACTTGTTACTGTAAATCCTTAAAATAAACATTATTCAGTGAAGACCATGGAAACCTGTGCCATATTCGGAAACCCTGACCACCTGGGAAGATATCAAACTCATCTGATATTCTTGAGAGTCAGCTGTGAGAAGTAAACATGCATACGTGAAGAATATATCCACCTGAAGGGCTACTCATAAACAAACATGTAGTCACCTATGGCAGTGACCACCATCAAATTCATTTTTCATCTTTACAGTTAACAAATACCTCTGATTATTCAATACATATGTATATATGGATGTATAATTATATATTGATTAGCTTAGCTTTCAGCATAACTTATGAATGCACTGAATTTCTCCAGAGTAACAGATACCATTTTTTAAAAATTATACCAATAGACCATTAGCGTTATGAGTGAATTTATTTTCCCCAACAGTGCTAAAGATATGCAAAATTTTCATTTTTCAGAGTTGCATAGTAAAATGATTAACACCAGCACTGCTCATTATCTTGCTTAACAAAACTTCTCTAAAAACAAATAAATCAAAAACGCCGCTAACATTCCTGAATAAATAAATTACAGACCTGTTCAGTGGCAGCAATGATATTTTAAAAAGCTTGTGCAAGCTCATTGTACAGTTTTATTACAAAATGGCAATTTATAACAAAACCGTCCACTTCCTACCCAGTTTTATTCACAGAAGTACCTCTTACAACCCAAGAAACTTCAAGCAAGCAAGAAATCTATCAATGTTAATCCCATGTTCCAATACGTTGCAATATATAAATATTGATATGAGAACCTTCATTACACATTTTATAATAGGATTTGCAGAACTACAGTTAAATGAAATAACTATTACCTGATAGAATATCAGATTGCCATCATTACAGATGCAAATTACGTATCACAAATTGGAAACGCACTTATTAAATTAGAATTTATTTTTTGCATTATATATGGGGAATAAAGTCCATCTAGAGGTAAAACTCCCTTTGTGTTTCCCATCCTCCTAGGAAAAATGTTTACCTAAAAAAAGAGCCTCCAATTTTAGAGATCTAGTGAACTGCTTTCCTACCATAGTCCTCATGCTTTTTTAACACATACACATATATGCACACATTTATATCTAAACATATATGCATCTTTATATTTACAGGGTAAAAATGAAAAGTCTTGCCAGTAAAAATCTTTTATTTTTGTTGTAGTTAGATAGCCATTGATGTGAGAAACAGAATTTCCTCCTCAAAATAAAATATCAAAAAATGTTTGTTCCCTTTCAGAACAAAGAACAAAGCTAAATATATCCCATAACGCAGCCATAATAAAATGAAACTGTTATCTGTTGCTAGTTCCCCAACAACTCACAGATTTTTCTTAGCATTAAAAACAGCATGTAAATTAAGGTGACTGAAACATGCTTTCAGCAAGCAGAGTAATATGGTAGCTATTCATCACCTGAAGTCATAAAACACTAGGTCTTGTCCTTAGCATATTCTAATGAAGCCTATCATGCAAATGAGAGTGACCTTTTCTGTGCATTCTGCAAGTTCACATTTATGTGAGGAGTATATATAGTTTTCCAATACAAACTAGCCAAAGACTGCGTAATTACTGTAATCAATTAGTAGTTAGTGTCGCTCTGCTCATTTGTGGCTAATGTCAGCTAAACCATTTTTGAGAAAACCACCCTGACAGCTTCTTTCTGCTGTTTTTGTTGCTGCTGTTTTTCTGAAACAAGAAAATAAGTCAAACTTCTCAAGATGGAAGCAGAGTTCCATTTTTCCAAAATGCTTTCTCCTCAGATTAATAATAAAAATGAGACTCACACCTGTAATGGGAGAAGATTCCCCAGCAAAGTTACGTATCCTTAAAATGACATTGAAGTTTTCCGCCAGGAAAATGAAACATTAATATTTAAATATTTAAATGAAGGACACTCTCCCATGAGGAGGTTCAGTCCAAGTAAGGAAGACTTGGTAGAACTTAGGCACTCTTTTCAACGGATGAGTAAGCAGGCCATACCCTCTGCTCAGCAACGGTCTATTTGGTAGACAGTTATGGATAGGAAACATTACTGGAGCGGGTAATTAAAGTAAAAACTAATACTGTCTCAGAAATGGGGAATTTTGTGCAGGAAAATCATTTATCATGGCTTACAGTTCCCCACAACTGAAATGAATTATCTTACTTAGCACATATCTATTTTATTCTGTGGTACCTTCCAAACTGAAATGTGGTCCACTTGCTGACTTTAATATCAAAATCCAGTGTCCATAAACCACAATTACTCCACTAGTTGAAATAAGTTCCCTATATAAGATATAATAAGAGAACAGAACCTTATGCCAAATAAGAACACACATATCCCAGTTTCACATTATTTTATGTTCACAGCCTTTATAATGAAGGGTGAGATCTGAGTATTTTAGGAAATCAAGATCAACTCCTTTCAGAACCGCAACTGGACATTAAAAACAAAAACAAATTTAAATCATAAAAAAATCAATACACACTAAAATAGTGTTATTCTCTTTGCATCTGCATCAATAGAAGTATTTCCTATTTCTAAGAAATTACCCTGCTAATGCAATGTTGCTATGTGCACACCACATAAAAACATGCACTTTATATATTGTGCATATTTATATTTTGCAGCTAAAGAAATGTCTTAGGGATTTTTTGTGTTACAATGATCAATAGTATCAATTTTCTTCACTCAGCAGAGAATTGCACGTTTCAAATGCATACGTTATGGGGCCAAGAAAATTGTTTTCTTCAGAGGAGAAAGTGAAGATGAGTTTGGGCTCTCTGCATGCCCATACCACGCTGTTTTGAGAATTACTCTTTTACCAAACATTTCATCAAAGCAGTTGCTATTTGGTTGAGTAAAGCATCAGATACACAGAACCATTAAAAACAAAACAAAAAAATATTGAGTATAAAATTCTAAAATGATTAATGATTAAAGAAAATTGTCAAGGATTTACTCATGCGTATTAAGACATAAGAATAAAGACTTTAAGCATGTCACACTAACACAGAAGTATCTGAATTCATACAACTCAAAAAATAAGAGGTGGAAGCTAAACCTTCGTTTTTCTTCCTTCAGATAACAATATTATTTACATTTAAAACTAGTATGCTTCAGTTCTAAATACAAAAGCTTTTACTTTTTCCTTAGGCACATTTTTTTCCCCACCCTTGAGGTCTCAAGACCTCCAGTGAGAGCCACTGGGAGAGAAGAGGTGTGCAGGGCACCTAACCTCACTGCCTCCACACTCCCTTGTGCCTCATGCTCCTACCATTCCCTGCCCAGCTGAGTGAGTGCCAGACAGCTAAGGGATACCAGTGCCATTGCATTTTTCCTCCTCCTTCATCCCTCGCTTGCTGCCTCTCCTATGGGAACATCCCTCAGGATGCAACTCAGCCCACTGGGAGTGGTTGTATTCCCCTCTGGTTTCCCTAGCAGCAAGTTAGCTGTGTACTTTGTTGGTTTAGTCAATCATAAAATGAGCATACTACTTAGCTACCGCATTGGAAAACTTCCGTTTAGCTTTGCTCATAAAAATGCTTAGAGATATTTTAAAAATGCCCAGAGGTAGTCCAAAGGAAAAAGACAAAACGTTGAGTAAGGAAGTAGTACTATTTCAAGCTAAGTTTGTATCCCAATATTTGAAGGTGGTATCTCAACACACTCTGAAGAGCACTAATGAATATGAACTTTTTATCCTAGCAAGAAGCAAAATAAATAAATAAATAAATAAATAAAAAGAGTATTTGTTTCCGTGGTAATTTTTCAGGGATGATGGGGAGGGGGAAAACAGCAGCCAGGTGGCAATAAGTCAAGTGACACTGAAGATTTGTTAGTTTACGTCTGTGTATGGCGGGAAGCAGTCCCCTTGCATGACATCAGGCGTGGCAGAGCAGTGGCTGCTGACAAGGGGGGACGTGGCTTTTTTTTGCTCCTGTCAGAGTCGGCAGCCGTGGGGGCACTTGGAAGTCACCAAGAAGAGACGGTGGGGAGGAGGACAGGCGCAAGGGGGCTGAAGGAGCCACGTGCCCAGGGGCCCCAGGCCCTGGAAGAACCCTGCAAGGCCACTGCCTGGCGAGCACCCACCTGACTGGCACCCATGAAAAGGCCAGTGCAAAATGCCTCAGCAAAGAGGCAGATGAAGCAATCACTGCTGATCCACCCCAGGATGATGCCGTTACAATAAACACTCACGACAACTTGCGACCAAAGCGCTGTTACAACACTAATTGTCCATGAAAGCTGACCTGCAGCAAGGCAGCAGAGTTCAGTTTCGATAGGCCCGGCTCAGGAGCGCCAGCGTGATTGCAGATGACAGAAGACATCCACGCATCAAAAATCTCTGGAAACGCCTGACGTGACTTTGCACACTGCAGAAAACCAGCAGAAAACTGAGAGTCTTGGCTCTTTGTCAGGAAGCAAAAAGGACCACGGGGATGGCATTTTTCAGAGCATCTTTCTAAACCGACATTAACTTTGCCACACCTAGGAAAGCACGTACACTGCTTGTCCTCGCTATTACTGCATCTTCAATCAAATAAAAACCATACATGGTTAAGAGAACACTGGATTTTCCCAGCCAAAGCAATGCTCCTCCTTAAATTTCATTATATTTTCTGATTTTGATTCAACTGAGCAGTTTTCTCCCCATTTTGTCTTAACTCGGCAAGTGCCAGGACTTGCAACTTTCTGGTGTAAACCCCTTGCAGAAACGCTGGAAGTGTGTCAAGGCAAGCAGGAGACATTGTCACTGTTCCTCACTGCTGGGAATATTCCTTTCAAACACATTTTGTAACACAAAAGGAGTACAGAAGTGAAAGTAAAGAAAACAACGGTGCAGAAAAGGTTATGAATTTCAGAAGGACTGAATATCTATTTATTTTTTAAGTACAAAAGTAACTACATTAAAAATAAAAGAAAAACTAAATTTTTCATCATGAACAATGTAGAGCGAGTTACTACCGCAATGGTGTTTTAAATCTTTGAATGCTTCATTTGATAAGAATGCTTCAGCTTTATTACATTTTGTAATTTACAATTACTGCAGCATTTCAGTATTTTTTATAAGCTAATAATGTACATGAAGCACCTTTCTACAATAGCAATTTAAAATCAGTTTTTGTGATATTAAATAACCTCTCATGTTCTATCTTATTAAGAACAGTGCAGCACAAAACCAATGTTTTAATTGAGAGCTTTAACAGTTCAACTTTTTAAAGTGCATGTATAGAATGAAGTGCAAGGAAGAAAACAAATCTTGAATCTTATTCAACAAGCATAATTTTGTATCAAATAAACACTTGATCTTGTTTAACTTTTGAAATGGTTCAATGTTTAGATTGACCTAAATATAAAGTTTAAAATTAAATTGATTAAAAATTGAACCCGTTTAATTATTCAAAAGGTTTCAAAATTACCCATTTTAAATATTGAACAGATTGAAAATATTAAACTACAATGCCAAAAATTAGAAATGTGAGCTAAAAATAACATAACACGTACGGAGAAGCACCATAGTTGCAAGGGGCTGTTTTTTGTTTTGTCTTCATTTGTTGTGGGGTTTTTTCACATTATTTTTGAAATTAGAGGAATAACTCAATGAACTACTAAAATTTTATATAGATGGCATGAACAGTTAAATATGTAAGGTAATAAAGGACCATTGGAAAATTTTGCAGAGGAGAGCAAAATTAAATTGCTTATTTTTGGACTGCACATGATTACAAACCAACAGCGCATCACCCAATTGATTGCTTGGCCTTCGTGTACTACTTCTCCCATCATGTAGGTATTTCTTAAGTCCTTCAGTGCAAACACAGATGCCTCCAACCAGCCACTCACTGTAGGAGAGCCTTATGCATCAGTTTTAATCCACCCACAGCTGGGTGGATTAGTAGGCATGATGAACCAAGGCATATGGTTATTTCTTTATTGAGGATGGCAGATCATACGTGTCACCCAATTACAGTGGGGTTCCTAAGTAAGGTGAGAAGGCTAGACATAAACCAGGTTTTATATTTATCCACCTTATCTTTCAAAAGGTAAAGGAAATTCCCTATCATCCCATACATTTAACTTGATTATTTTAAAGCACAGAAGTCCATCACGCAATGATGTAAGTACCACATCATCTATACAGCATCCAAAAGAAAGCTTTGAAACTGAATTGGTACGTTGGTATCGTCACAATTAAAATGGTTCTTTATTAATAATTCACTAACATATAGAGTGATGAAAAAGTTTTATATCCTTACATCTATAGGGAAAAAGGCTGAAGCCATCCATTTTAATACACTTATCTTTAAAAAGGTAATCAACTTCAGGTAGCAGCTGTATTAGAAAAACAAGAACCTTGACATAAACTGTTTAAAACAGAAACTTATTTTCACTATACAACCTGAAATACAAATTAATCTACAGGAACACAGAAAGAATAAAATACATTTTCCTATTTTTCCCCTTTTTTTCAAAGGGGGATTTTTACAAATTTTTCCAAAACTGACACAATAGTTGATAGCATGTGCCACTGTTTCCAAAGAACACTTTGTACAAGAAGTAGGAGACTCTGACCACTGCATGGCACTGCCTCTGTAAGTTAAAAAAGTCTACCTGCAACCAGTGCTGAGCGTATGCACCTATGCACCACTAAAAGACAAAGCACAAAAAAAAAAAAAAAAAAAAAGCATGCAAAAACACAACAGAAAAATATTAAAAAGTGCTAAGTAGGAGCGCAAGAAACAGCACACACCACAGACTAAAATGACAGTCCATCTCAGAAATCTGATTTGAGATGGAAATTTACATATAAAGATAGCTAACATTTTCTAAGCTTCTGCTGTTTTCAAGCCTGGAACCAACACCACTGTTTCTCCACACCACTACTAACGTATCTGTACTCTGAAATCAGGAATCCTAGCTTCAAAACAGGAGTCCGTAGTAATCTGTTTTTTCTTGAGGCATTTGGGCATCATGCAGCCTCCTCCTCCTCTTCACTTTACTCACATCCCAGGCATGCAGTTGCCTGGCCCATTGAATAAACTAAACAGGAATTTCCTTTCAGTCTCCTGTTTCCCTTTCAGTCTCAGAGTCTGAGACTCTGAGCACTTCCAGCCTACCACACGGTTTTATGAGACACATTTGAATGGAAGAGGACAGGGGTGTGAACACGTGGTCAGAACAATGCCAAAATTTGGCAATCACACCAGCTCAGATATGCTTCAGTTCTGTAGCATCTTCAGGTGGTCATAATGGATCCCTGCTTCAGAAGATGTGAGCTTTGCTTTGTGTTATTTTCATCCCACATCTGATCTTTACAAGGGTTTAGACCACTACTTATCCTGCAAATAATAGCCTAAAAGACAGTGCCTAGAATGTGTCTCAAACTGAAATCTGAAGATTTCAAGTCAAAACAATCACAAAGAAATAGCAAAAATGTCTAATGTTAAAGCCCGTCCACCCCGTGTTCATTCCCATTATTACTTTCCATATGTCTAAAACCCACTATCCTGTATTTCAGAACTGTTTTTACTTCTTTTACACCGCTCTTGAATTGGCACATACTTTACTTTCCTGATCCTACATCAGACCACTCCAGACAGCTCCAACAGTCTAACACCTGCCATGTTCAACTCTGATGCTGAAAGTATCAGAAGTGCAGTTAAAAAGTATCCTTAATTACAAAGTGGATGCAGAGACTTAATATTATCATTTATTCATATGGGCACAGTCTTTCAAATCTACGATATCCAATGATAACTCTAACAAATGTTTGGTCCATAAATTTTTAATGTCCACTCATGGGTGTTTTACATTTCTGTCTTAGTAGTTGACCTATTCTCAGGTTTATTAATTGGAAAATGTTCATTGTACCCTAAATAAGGCAAGCAATTTTGCAGTATTTGAGTTATGCTTAGAGAAGATCAGATAATTCTGCCTCATCTAAGCAAGGGAAACACATCTTTCACAAAGACCAAATAAATTAGACTAATGAGGGACAGTTTATTTTCAATGATTTCTCATGGCTTTCAAACTGAAGACTGGTTGGCAGATGTCTCCATCCTTAAGCAAGCCAACAGCAATTTTACTGCAACCTCACAGTCATTCCTATGTCTATGTGCCTAACAAGCTCCCTCCTCCCTTTTACAGCATGGGTTTTATCTGGCTGGCCTGAAGTTAAACCAACTAAATCCCTCCTGCTCATAAAACCACCTTCCTTTACAGTGCATGCAACTGAAGTGCCTTGCTAAGACAAAGGACCCTGAAGAAAGAACAGAAATTTGAAATACAAAAATCAACCAAGGATTAGGACACAACCTGTGGAAGAAAAAATGCTACATTTTCTGCATTGGACCACACAGTGTCTGATTACTGCAGCACCACCAACCACAACAGCACTGCCACATAGCTTACACCACCAGCAGTGTGTACTTCATTCCCAAAGACTACACTGTGCTGTGCCACTGCAATCCCATCGCTCCCACGGACACTTTCACCAAAACCAAAGGCATGCATTATCCCTGTAGAGCCTTCACTTGAACAGTTCTTGACATTTTATACATACCCATTGTTCTAAAAATAGAAACACTGACTATGTCAACAAAGCTGTTACGGAGAACAAAAATAGTCCATTTTCCATTAAAAACCATTATTCTGTAACAACGTATTACATATGTACTGAACAACTGGAATGAAAAGAGCATTAAATAACATTATGAAGATTGCAAAGCCAAGTAATTAGTGCTCCAGAAATTTCAAAATTAAAATTGATTACAAAGTTAAAACCCATTGAACCGCTCATATGCATAATACTCCATAAGCTACAAAACTTCTGGTATGTTTAAGACTTACTGTCCATTTTAATGACAAATTTATCCATTTATTTCAGCTTAAAAATATTCAAAAGTAAGTCTGTGTAAAACATATTTCAAATTAAGACAGGTATCAAACAAACCAGAAAATTTAATTCCAAACTAATTATTGTTCTTAATAGGAAGTGTCAAGGCACCTAAAAAACAGGCACTTTATTATATTATATATATGTAACAGACAATAAAGAATAGTAGTGACAACCATCAAAATGAAAGGAACAATTTCTACAGCCATAGGACCACAATTTAGAAGTCTACTATATTCAAGTCTTTTTCAGAACATAAATTTTGTGAGGTAGCATCTCGCCCAGCCATCAATTTGTAAAAGCAACCAGAACTATAATCTTTGATTTTTGAGAGGCCTCCAAATTCTTTTCTCATACATATATTCCATAACATTAAAATATGATCTCACTCTATAATATTTTCATTTCCTTCATTTGCAAGGCAAAGAAATGAAAATATCCAATCACACACAGGACTGAGTTGGTTCTCAGTTTCACCTGAAGCTCTTCAAACCTTCACATCCTTGCTACACTGAAAGCACTTGCTTTTAGCACTTCACTAATGAATGGACACCCTTAGCTGGCACGCTAGAAACAGTGCAAGAGCACAAGCCTACCTTAATAAAACACCAATGTACCAAACAACATTATTGTGTGCAAAACAGACGTGACTATGAGCATTTTGCACTACCCCCTGATCATTCATCTACAGAATTTGTTGATTAAAAAGTGGAATGTTTACAATGTTGTCTTTTCTTCAGCAATAACAAATTAGCTATTACGATCTGCGATCCATACATTAAATTGGTATCACCAGTAAGTGTTATCCATTATCCTTAGCTATGGGTGCTTAGGCATACAGGAGGGAATCACAAGTGTGATTTGTCAGGGGTCCAGGACACTCCTGAAAGGGGTTTGGCCAGTTAGGGTCATGGCTAATCTAACTTGTGTGTCTGGCAAACGCAAACTCCTTTTGGCAGAGGCTGCAAATTCTGCCCTTGAGAAGAGTTTGATTAAGGCAGGTACAATTACAGCAAGCAAAACTGAAAATGGAACGTACCAAGGTAGAAAAAGATTATCACGAGACAATACAGCCAGTAGGACTACGTATAAACTCATACACATGGTTTCCAAGTCACCCTTGACAAAGTTTGACTTACTTATAATTGTAGTCTTCCCTAATTCACATCTACACTGCATGTGACGAAAGCACATGCCTGTTAATATTGTCATTAACCTTTTCCTTTGCCTGCAGTCAGCAACAAAGAAATGCTCATATTAGGCACAAATACAGATATATTTAAAAGAGAAGTATATTTGAAAATTGGAGGCCAGAAGTCAGTGTGTTAATGTAATTTTTAATCTATATAGACAATCCTGAAAGGTGAAAATTCCTTGTACAAAAATTGAAAAGCTATTTTAAGACTCAACAAAGATCTTAAAGTACATTTCATAAACATAAGCGCTATTTATTTTTCCCTCATTCATCAAAAAGAAAATAAAACATTTTAATCTTTTGCTTCTTTTTAACACAGTGAATGTTCTGAAAAGAAAGGATAAGAAAGGAGAGCCTCAATCCTTCAAAGACACTAAACCAGCAGATTTAACGGGGCGCTTCCCATGCTGGCAATTTGATAATTCAAGATTGTGGCATCTTTGTCGAAAGGATGGACTCTATGCTTATGTAATAACCTTCATGGCGTGCTTGATGAATTCATCAAAAGCTTTAAAAACAATAACACAAAAATCTTCCTGTTCCCTACTTATTTTTATGCTAACAAAACAAAGCATTTCAAATATTAATATTCTTGCAGAGCCCACTTTTCATTGGATAAGCCCACTTAGCTGGAAGGTGATGCAGCAGGTGAAAATCTGCAAGATATCTAACAGCACAACTCAGCACATGGTTTTCACTCTTTGAACTTCATGACTTCTTTGATTTCCTTTTCTCATTATGGTCACATTCTCCTAAGCTGATATATTCTGTATGCAGTACAGTAATTCTCCTTTTATATACAACATTGAAAACCTTGGAATTATGCCATTTTCATTTGTGCAAGAGATGCAGAGGCAGCTACAGTCTTTAATGTATATTTTCACTTGGACATTGCAAGTTTTTGAAAACACGGAATGACAAGTAAAAGGCTTATAGTAAACATTTAAATTCCATAATAATATAGAAAGGTTATACTTTCAAATTTTTCTATATTTTTAAAGTTAAATTATGAGGCCCATTATACTTCACAGTGTACACTCTCAGGGAGGTAAGTTCCCAGGCAATAGAATGAAGCAAGCCTCTATTTTAGTCAGAACCATATTGGACTTAATGAACATAAAATAAACAGAAGTCAGAATGAAATAAAATGTATACTCTACGCATATTCTTTTTGGTTTCATTTTTTAGGAACTGGCATTCATGAAGATACACGGGAGGGAAGGAATGCTTTACAGAGAGACCTTGACAGGCTTGAGAGGTGGGCCCACGCAAATCTCACGATGTTCAACAAGGTCAAGTGAAAGGTCCAGTGCCTGGGTCAGGGAAATCCCAAACACACATAACAGGCTGGGCAAGGGATTGACTGAGAGCAGCTCTGAGGAAAAGTATTTGGGGGTGTCACTTGATGAAAAGCTTGACATGAGCTAGCAGTGTATGCTTACAGCCTAGACAGCCGACCATGAGCTGGTCTGCATCAAAAGAAGTGCAGCTAGTGGGCCAAGGGAGGTGACTGTCCCCCCTACTCTGTCCTCATGAGATCTCACCTGGAGCACTTGGGTAATCAGCTCTTGGGTCCCCAGCACAAGAACATGGAGCCAGGGAAGCAGGTCCAGAGGAGGACCATGAGAGTAATTTAGAAGCCTGAAGCACATCTCCTATGAAAAGAGGCTGAGAGAGTTAGAGATTTTTAGACTAGAGAAGCAAAGGCTCTGAGAAGACCTTAGAGCAGACTTCCAGTACCTGCAAGAAAGCTGGAGAGGGGCGATAGGACAAGTAGTTGGCTTTAAACTGAAAAATGGTAGGTTTATATTATCTATACTTCTTCACTGTGAGGATGGTGAAGTACTGGCACAGGTGGCCCAGAGACACTGCTGATGTCCCACACGTGGAAGTACTCAAGGTCAGACTAGATGGAACTCTGAGCAACCTGGTCTAGTGGAAAGTGTTCCTGCTAGTGGCAGGGCGGTTGGAAGTGGATGATCATTATGGTCTCTTCCAACCTAAACCATTCTGTGCTTCTAAGATTCTACACTGAATAGGGAAGAAAGAGGAGGTTGTTTCTCAAACATCTTTTAGCAGCCCATGAGATAGGTGGAGCTTATTCTGCAAGTCACTTAAGTAAAACATCACTCTGAGTAGATAATCTTCCTGCTAGCAAATGATGTCTATTAGAAAATCACACATACTGCTTATGCTTCGCTCTTCTTGAAATACGGGAAGAAAATACAGGATACGGCACTACTTCCCAACTGTTAAATTTTTTGTAGAACCAAAAAGAGATGTCAGTTCAGTTAATTGTGCAGAAGAGTGTGCCTTCTCTCTCGTTTCTGCTCATGAATAACAGAGTAGCTAATAATATTGACATTTAAACCATCATCACTGGTCATCTGAATTAACACCTCACAGAGACAAACAGACAAGTTCACACCTTTCCAATCTGCTGTGCTAAAGACACACCAGTATCTCTCACACTTGGTAATACTTCTGAGGCACCATAGAATCTAACAGTTCATTTTTTCTTACTCAAAGCCACAATAGGAAAGAACAAAACCAAATAAACAAATGAACAAAAAAAGTACACTACAGTATTACGTACCAAGTCTGCTGGAGATCAGCACAAATCCAGTTCCCTCACTGCTGCATATTTTTGGGGGGTCTCTTTTTATGATTTGTCTCTGATATTTCTTTCAGGTTTTGTTCTGTATGATCACCAACAATCACTTTTTAACAAGTGACCACTCTTAATGCTACTTTACTTAACAGTTAACCAATAATTTGAGGGCTGAGAAGCAATTCTCTTCCAATAGCTGCTTGCTCCATGTGTTTAATCATGTCTCACTCAAAGATTCAATAGCTGCTAAATGACTGTACAGTGCTCAGCTAGCAACTCCACCTTGTAAATGCAACTTAAAATCAATAATTAGAAATATTTTGATGGCAGTAAATGCTGTAGTCATAGAATCATAGAATGGCTTGGGTTGGAAGGGATCCCAAGGATCATCAAGTTCCAACCCCCTGCCACAGGCAGGCCCACCAACCTCCAGATCTGGTACTAGACCACGTTGCTCAGGGCCCCATCCAACCTGGTCCTGAACACCTCCAAGATCAGAGCATCCACAGCCTCTCTGGGCAGCCTGCTCCAGCACCTCACCACTCTCTCAGTAAAGGACTTCCCTGACATCCAAGTAGTCATTGGAACACAAACATTCAAGCAATCTTGGGTAGGTCTGGTTGACACAATGCAATGTTTTCCATTCAGTAAGTTTGCAAAACCAGAGAAAAGTCTGCTGCTGGAACCAGCGTAAGCACTTTATCTATAGAAGCAGACTGTTAGTGAAACTAGCTATTTCAAGAAGCAAGACATACTGGCCACGGTGGACTATCATGTTAAACTTCTCAGAGTTGGCTAGAGAATTATTCACACAGCACTGTATTGCATGATATGAATACAATCCAGAAGATATGAACAAAGAAGAAGAATATGACACTGAATTCATGTAACTTAAATCAGACTTTCTCCAGTAAAATTTTTTTTGCTACTCTGTGGGCAACAAATTTTCTTAAGGGCTTCTGATCTGCCTCAAGCCAAGCTCTCAGGTTTCCATAGTTCTTTAAACTATGCTAGGACAGCCAGCTCTTCTTCCTCTCTCTCTTAATTAATTCTGACTCTTCACCTGTTTTCTATCTCACGTTCCTGGATACATTAAACTGAAAGAAATTAGCTCTTATTTGTAGCTAATAACATTCTCAGCTGAGGAGCTTATATTGGAGTCATATTTGCTTGAGAGATATTGAATCCCCTTGAGACTGTCTGCCACAGATATTATCCCTTTTAATTTCCAATTCTTTTTATCACAAACCTTTCTCCACGCTCTGGGGCTGTGTAGATTATACAATAGGTGCTCTAAATAGAAACGCTCCAAGATTCTTAAATCTCTATCTCCATCTTAAATTGGTGCTTAAAAGCCGATCAACTTTGAAGAGTTCTTGCAATAGAGGTCTCAGTAAAGCAAGTATTTCCAGTTTGAGTCACCTAGCCCTTTAAGTCCTGGGTACCATCCATTTACAAGCATAACGCTGACTGAGAAACACACTCTCTGTTTCTCTCATTTTTTCTCCATGGTCTTAAGTGGGGTCACCTCCCTTATCACCAGGGAATCAATGCCAGGTTACTGTGCCATCAATTTAATTGAGGCAAGGTCCGCTTAAAGCCTCTCACATTTCCCATTGCCTGCAATAGGATTCTGCCTCCCCTGACCTGTGGTGGTGGAGGAGCCACCCTCGGGGTGAAGGCCTTCTCCTGAGCCCGGCTGACCCCATCGCAAGCCCCACTGCCCTCCAGGCCCCAGCGCTGCGGGTCTCTGTTAATCCTTGCTGTCAAAGGCAAGTTGGGAGGGCAAAGGGGGCTTTCCAAGAGAAACACCGCCTCACCCACTCCCACGTTTTAAACAGGTAAGCTTACCTGGCACACACTTTCCAGGGCACTGTGCTCATTTAATGAAGGCTGCTTAGGGCTGGGGGAAGGAAAGATTGCTTAGCTTTCTATAGGCAATGAAGGTGCATAATTAGTCTTTAGGACTAATACATAATGCACATAATGCTTCTTCCTCATTATTTTTAAATTACATGGTAAACATACAACTTTCCAAATATACAGCCCAGCAATCCTGCCTATCACAGCCCTCAAAGTATTTTCAGAAGTAGGACTTCTGCAGCGAGACAGGAGGACAGACGTTTCCTGCATCTGTCCCTCCCTGAACGCAACAACAACTTTGAAAGCTGTAGATAAAACTGTATTTCTTCAGCCTCCTTTGTGGCAGCACAAGAAACTAGTTAGAGTTTTTGAAGAAAAACTGACAGTATCAGAACAGAGTGAAGGGAACATCCTGATTTTATTTGCATTACTAGGATTCTCCAGGATGATAGGATTTTGTAACCCCTTTTCCTTTTTTCTTTTCATTTTTTCTATCCTTCCTCTTCAATATATCTAATATATTTCAGTAAGAAGTACAAGCACTTTCAGCATCCTATGCAATGACATACACACATACAGATATATAGGACGAAGCAAATACACCCTCCCGCATCAGTCAGCAAAAATATAAGCAGCTACAGAAAGAATTATTATTCTAGTTCGGAAACAGGCAGCCGCAAAGAAAACCGTCCTAAGAAGATCTATACAGTATTTTCAATACCTAATATGGCTAAAATAGCTTCTATCAAGGCCAATCTTTTCACAATGACAAAACATGAACTACATTCAAAAATGACACTTCAAAACACTGCCTGGTAGCCCCTGAGAATTGAACACAGATCATCTTTCTTTCGGGTGCTGTACATTATCCAATCAACACAACACAAACTGATTTCCATAAGAAATTCTAGCTTCATCATGCAACGTTCGTGTTAATTTAAGAAATAGTCCTTGATTTTGAAATAAAGTTGAAAGTACAATGTCAGAACAAAGTGAAAGAGGTATCATTAGCCTTCAAATGTGACAAATAAGAAAGATACAAACAAGTGTCAGGATAATTAAAAAGGCATTGTTCACTTTTTAGAAGAAAAAAATGAGTTGCACAAGAAATATTAAGCTAACAAAGAAAGAGCAAATATGAGTAGAAAAAATGACAGTTATCTGCAAAATTCATAAATGTGTCTTTTGTATAACCGTAATGATCATATTTTATGCTGTCATTTTACATTTAATTGCTCACCCTGGTACTTTTCTTCATAGAAGCCATCAGTACCCCACAGAGCCAGATGCTGAATTGCAAAAAAACATACTGTGACCACAGACTTATAGTAAAGTAACTTTGCTGAGCTGTGGTGTATGACAAGTTAATTTTTGCAATTATACTTTTTTTCCAAGAATAAATGAAACTGCAGGTCATTACTATTCTATATCATTAAAAAGAGGCAGAAATTGTTCTTGATCATAAAGGCCTCAAACTCATTTCATCATTACTTTGACATATGAAAGCAACTTTTCAAGCTGCTTTTCCTCAATATGACTTAACGAAATAAGCATCACCTCAGCTGAAGTATGTAAACATCCTGAAACGCTAAGAAGCATGAAACGAGAGAATATTGCTATTATTACACAATGCTAACCCACCATACATCTAGAAGTAAAGAAACGTTATATGGGGTATGCTTGCTCACAGCTATTAGTTCTTCTGTATTTTACTATACATAAAAGCATAGAAGAGATACAGCTGCTCAGCTGTCATGCCAAAGGAAACTGTCCCCTGTTCATTTATTTTCCTATGAGACGTTAAATGCTAGAGATGTTTTTTAAAAAGAATTAAGCATGAGCAATGTCCATCACTGTCAAATTGTCTGTGCAATCAAACAGCATGAGAGCAGATATCATTAAGGAGCACACAAGGACTGTTCTCTGTATCTGTGCATATGCCGTCAGAAAGAAAGATATATTAAGAACTCAAGAGTTCGGTGTTTCTTTGAATTTCAAAATATTTACTGTACACGGAGAACTCAGTGCTTCCAAGCATTCTTTCTCATAAAATGCCTTTTCATTTTCTGCACAATTGCTTTAGTTTCCCATCACCAATACAAACTGCAAGAGTGGAACAAGGAGTAGAGATTCTGCTCTCCAGATGAAGAATATATTTATTAATACAAAAGAACAAGAGGAAAATGTTTCAAGTGTTGTTGCGTGTGTTTGCAATAAATGTCAAGATCCTTTTAAAATCTGACTACAGAGCTGACAAAAGACATCAGGTTGACAACCAAAGGACTGGAAATCCTCAGTTCACGCGCTGAACAAATGAATACAATGACCCCCAAGCTGGAAAAAATAAAATAAAATAAAAAAACAGCAACCATTTTTCAGAATCTTCTCTTCTAACCAATCCAATCATTGAGAGTATGAACAAGACAAATACATCCTTTGTTAGCAAATCCATCAGAATTTCTCCTAAACTAAGAGCGATTAACAGGGATCAGCAGATGTGTAATGGAAAAAACCTGTCCAATAAATCCTCTGATTGAGATTTTCAAACTGATGGAACCAACCAAAAACAGAATCAGATTTCTTATGACAGGCTGCATGTAACTTAGTACCCTACACTTGTCCAAGTTCTAGTGCCTTCTTTCTAAACAAGAAACTTCACTATTCTGAAAGTACTTATATTTTGATAATTAGGAACACCTCTTCTATCCTCCATTTGATCTTCATGTGCGGAAAACCAGGGCTCCCTCTGCATAAGATTTCCCAGTTCTTATACAGCTTATGCTATGGCACTTTCATTGTGTTTTCAAAATACACAAAGAGCCTTTAAACACACTTCAAGCCCACGGCTAACACTGGACATAGTTTTTGCATATGAGGTTGTTTCATCTTAGCATACCAAGACATTATTGCTTCAAGGAGGTGTTATTGTCAGGAAAAAAATTAAAAGTTGGGAGAGAAAATGTATGGCTGTAACTGCAAAGCATGGTGTACCAGCTTTTTGTTTTTATTTATTTATTTTTTTTTACAGAAGTGAAACACTATCCAATTAATTCTCTGCAGCTACAAAATCCTTAGGAGGAGGTTGTCCATAGCCAGACAGGGAACCAAACAGCTGTTAAAATCTCCAACACCACGATTTTAATCTCAACACATCCTATTTGCAAACAAATAATTGGTAAAGAGATAAAACTTTATTATTGTGAATAAAAGAATAATATTAAATATAATCAAAGTCCTCAGTTAGGAATATATGTCTTGCCCTGGACTACCAATTACTGAGATGAAAATTTATCTATGCAGCATAGAACTTATTTCAAGTGCATTTTATTCAACAGCATTTTAAAGCTACAGGAGAAATCGTAATAGTAGTAAGCTTTCCTTCCACATAAGTAGGAAAAAAAATATATCAGAAAATAGGCACTAGGTTATTTTTAATCTACCAGACTTTTTCCAAATTAGCACTGCAATCAACTCAAGATGTTCCATTTTTATTTAAAAAATAAAATACAGCAAGAAAACAGGAGCCTGCAGCAAATTCATTTCCACATAAGCCAACACCAATAAAAGACAAATGTTCTTGTCTAGATTTGATCCCTTTCTGCTCAGAAGGCAGCATTCGGGTAAAGTTCAAACCCAAAAAAGTTCTTGTGAGATTACTTTAACTAATAAATGTTATTTGTTTGTGAGAGTTAGCAGAGCTCGATACAGAGACATGGGATTACCTACGTAGAACGGTTAACAGAGTCAGGGCTTACTGCATGAAGAGCTAAAACACACCTATCTCTCCCTCCTGCTCTCTTACTGTCAGCTTTCATCCATTTTCATCTATTTTCAAAGTAAAACTGCCTTTGCATACCTCACAAGATACATAAATTATATTATATACATGACAAAAAGAAAAAAGGAGAATTATCCTAAGAGAGATTGCTTGGGCTTTTTTCCAGCCCCTTTCCAACTCCCTTTCACCTTCAAAACAGAGACAATTTTTGACAACTAATGAGCTAATTTAAAATAAAGCAAATTAAAAGTTCTTATTTGCAAAACAATACTAAAGCCACTGTTTGCAGGTCAATATATGATGAGAAGCAAAATTAAAGCACCGGTTAGCATACTTTTTTTTAATCACATAACACAAACACCAAAAGAATAGCAGATGCTCTGTAGCTATCAAATATGGATTCTCAGATCTAGAACACAATTCACTGCCACAGACCCCTTGGTGCTACAAAAGTATCAGTAGAGCTATTAACTATTTAATTGTGGTGCGCTGACACCGTGTTTTAGGAAAAGGATTTAAATAATTTACTTCTACATTCTACTGTTTAAATTTTGCTGCTAGGAGTACGTGCAACAAAGTTGTAGAAAAAACACGACGCATGTTGATGGTGATATAAGACAGGATTATTATAAAAACCAATTATATCTTTTCATTCTCTTTTGCTTAATTAAAGCAAGAAGAATCACTATCTTTCTTCGCAGTAATCATGTGGAAGCTGTATAGCATAGATACAGTAATTAACTTAACCTTATCACTTAGCTCTATTGGGTCATTCAAGTGAGGCACAGTATCAAAGCTGAGAATCAATGCTGTAATGTCAACATCTCCAAGCAGTTCAGAGATTGAATAATGCCATCTATAAATGGACAGCCTTTGTTCCTGCTTAGCTATGCCGGATAAATGCTCCCACTCATAACTTTAATATGGCAGCTTAACCATTTAATCATTGTACATTAATACATTATCAATATTGTGAACATGTAAGTACAAAATTACTTGTCAAAGCAATCAGATATTACCGATTTTTGTGCATAAATACGATACGTGTGGGATTTTGTCTTAATTATACAATTTTACAAAAGAAGAGAGAGCGTAGATTTTTAAGAGAGATTGAAAAAAATGATCACCTCTAAGAATAATTTTATTTTACCTTCATCTAATCCAGATTTTTAAGATTAAAGCAACACTGTACATTTGCTTTATTAAATTAACCAAGTGTGCAAAGTTTAGTGCATTCGTGCTATACAGGGGATACTCGGGCAGCTGGGGGATTTTCATAACTGAAGACTTCTGCTGTATCAAAACAAATTAAGCATAATTAAACACTCTGTTCAGCGTCTATTGTTAATTGCAGCAGCTAATTTGATGCTTAGTTAGTGTTACGTTCCAAACTATTTCTGATCAGATAGAATTCCTTGCTAAAGACTGCTTACAGCCCCAAACTTCTTTTTCCCCTTCTCGTTGGATAGATTTTTAGCTCATTTATTACTTTAGTTAAACGATCGGGAATTCCCTTGCCAAGGCGGTGGTTTGAGGTCCTTCACTTTCACCAAGTCAGACACTAAATCATAGGGGACGATTATCAGCAAATTCTCTCCGACAGGCCCTAAGCCTGCTGAGGTAATGCAGCTGACAAACTTTGATGCGCCATGCCCGTGCACATTATGTTCACGTAGTGTGTACATCTGGGCACCCTTTATGGCGATGCAGCAAACAGCCAATCATTTATTCCACTCTAATTAGCACACATGTAAATCCTCACCAATCAAGCCACTCGCAGGGTTACCGTTGTGGCAGCCATACAGCAAGCTGGCAGGACATGAGGAGAGAGTACAAGAAGCAACTATTGGGTTTGATTTGAACCTGCCGTCACGCCGCGGCGGGTCCCCCCCGTCCTGACTGTAACCAGCTCTCCCCTTCACAACCCATCACCCAGCTGCACAAGAAAAAGGTCATCAGGCAGACTGCCGGCCAGCCAAGATGCTTTGATTCTTCACAGGCTTTGGGAGCACACCTGAAGCGACACGCGGCCCCGATGGCTTACAGCGCACTAGCTGTCGCGGGCAAAAGTCAGGCGTAGCTTTAAAGCATGCAGCACAGCATGGGAGGTGCGTTACCTTGCAGAAGCACTGTCCACCTCGATATTTTATACCCTGTTATGTCGCCAGGAAACTATCTGCCAGGTGTCAGCATCCCTTTCCTTCTTTGCAAGTCCAGGTGTCTCTACGGCAACTCTTTTATTTTGAAATAAATAGCACGTTCTCTCAATGCCAGAGTTTCAGGCATTCAGAAAAAACACTGATGCTGTTTCATATTGTGCAACTCCAAAGAATACAGTGTGCTTGGAAATACCTAACGTGCATGCACTCCATTTCCTACAATTGAATCGAGTCAGTATGTAGCACCCCGCGGTGCTGCTCATTACTAAATTAGAAATTGCTGTATTTCGAATTGGATCTACATTGTGTAAGTTACTGTCAAGCACAGGACAGTAATCTTAATAAAAGCGTTCCTCAGAACAGAAGGTATGTCATCTTAGAACAAAAATCTACTTACATGTTTGTACCTTCACGTTTTCAATACTTACTGCCGAAAAAAAAAAAAGAAAGAACTGGAACTGTGTTTAGGAGTGGGATTTAGTTATCCTGATTTACATTTTTATTCAGTGGTCTAGAAGGATGGAAAGCTATTTCACCAAATAAATCCCCAAACTTCTTATACTTATGTATATATGTGCTCACCATTTATCTTCATCTGCCTTTAAGTAAACAGGCTTCTAAATTGATTTGCTATATTATACAAATTAACGAAGCAAGCAGCTATGCAAAGTTTGGCATCAGGTCATTTCTCAAACAACCTTTCAATAAAATACCTCTAGGTATAATTATTCTTGTAACATGATATGGACTTCCAAAACAGAGAATGGAAAGAAAAAACTAAATTGTAGTTGTACAAACTAAAATGTACGTTTTTTCTCCATATTAACTTGACTGAAGATATGCATATATATATATATACACATACACACATATATATATATAATTAAGTGCAACTACAAAAATCTGCTCAGGAATTCAATAAGAATCATATTTTTAGTGATGCTTTATAAGTAAAGAAAGTGCTAAAAATGAGTTATCTATAGTAACACAAAAGCACAACATTAAAACAGGATACACTTGTATGATGTTACATGCCTACCAAAAAAGCAAATAAGCAAGCAAATTTACCTTGTGAAACACTCAGCTTTCATAAAAAGAAAATATCATGTGGGAACAAAAGAAAACCCTTCTTCGTATTTTTTTGAAGGAAAAAGTATTTTCAGCAGAGTTACTCTCTAATTACTCAGCCTCATGTAATTACTGCTGCCTCGTGTGGGGACAACTCATGAGTTGTCCCCACACGAGGCAGCAGGCTTCAGTGCTCAGCTCAGATCTTAGTCACAGGTAGGTACGGCCACCCCTCCCCAGGTTAGCAAGAATTCACTGTCCATTTGAAAAAGACAGTGAACTTTCAAAGAGAGAGGAGGGTAAACCAGCCTATAAATTTATTATCTTATGAATCAGTTCCTGGGAAAATTGTAATAGAGTTGTTGCAATTAGAATGTCCTATTCTAAATTTCCTTCTAAATCAAGCAGTACATTTACATTTGTATGACAGCACACTATTTTGCTAAGCCTGAAGTTGGGAAGAGTGCCTCGTGCAAGTCAGCCACATTCTGAAGGATGGCCGAAGCCCTCTTCCACCTCCCCACACCTTTCCCTGCCTGCCAAACTCTGTCCCAGGGATCCCAGACCCCAGGAACCATGTTTCAATGGAGGTCCACCACCACGCGACTAAATCACCCATAGAGCTGTTCTCCAGGAACAGGGTGAGTTGCAGGGTAATGCAAAGGGAGGGCAATGGAAGCTCCTGTAGTCACTGACGGACAAGTATTGCACCCACAGCAAGAGACATCAGCTACTGCCTCAAGGTCAATTACTAGATAAAGACACAACAGAATTGGGTCTAGGCTGCTAAGCACCCAACAAGGACATTAATATGGCAAATTCCTCATTGCATAGGGCAAAGGGCACAGATTTAACACCACTACTAGTTCCCTGGCAATTCTTCAGAGGTAAACGAATACACCATGATCTCATATTGTACTTATCCTGACGTGTCAATAGAATTTCATGATTTGTTTGATGCAAAAGGTTTTTTTCTTTCTTCTTTAATCACAGGATGAAAGAATATCATCCATGTATAATGCAATGAAATTCTGGACACAAATACTTACAAACTGCTCAAAACTCGTGAAGTATCCCCTTTGATCTGTTATCAAGGTAAATAGAGCAATACATTAAGTAATCTAATATAATATTAAATATTGTTCTTGTGCCTTTTCATTCTCATAGTTTCCCTTCCAGATACAGAAGCATATATGAGCAGTTAACATTTTTTTCTCATTATATGTCCTCATTTGAGTTGTAATTTAATTGGGCAACTTTAAGAGCCGGGCGGCTTCCTTTCCAAATCTGAAGGCAGATGCTTTACCCTTTCCTTCCAACTATACAGAAAACGTTTAAAAGCTACACACATAGGGAATTTTGAACCAGTCTTAACTGCAAGATCCATTTATTTCACTTCATTACATCCTGGTTGATAGTCTTCAGTTCTCTGACAGCATAATAAGAAAAACAAGACCACAGTTACATACACCCAAAAATTCAATAACCTGATCAGAAAGGCAGGAATGCCCCTCTGCCATCTGCATGTCACTTCAACTGCTCCACTGTCAGTAAGCTGACCAGCCCGCTGCAATGGTTGGGTCAACATGATTGCCCTGCAGCCTTTGAAAACCTGACCTTTTTGTCGCATACAAGTCAGAGAACATTATTCTAGCAGTATGTATGGTTCCAGCAAGGCCACACACTTCAAATATAGTTCGATCCAGTTTAAAGTAGAGAACAGATATAAGAAACCACCGAGAATAGCAGAAAATGCTGGGAAGATAGAAAACATAAAATAAAATACAGCAGACCTCTGTTTACCTTAGGAAAAACATCCTCAGTGAGGAATAAAAATTATGAAAGGAATCAATGCAATCACTGTAGGTGGCTATCTCAACTCATCTCAAATGCAAAGGGAAGGAAAGCTCACCTTAAGCTATAAAAGGCAAAGGCAATCAGGCAAGAAGGACAAATATGTAGGATCTCTAATTAAAGAACAATAAATGCATAAAATAAACTGCCAAAAGATGAAATCAAAGCAGCTACGTCTATTTTTTTTAAATGAGATAAGACATTGTTCCACAGTTAATTTTGGTTACAACTTAATTACGACAACGAATACCTTTTAACATTTCTTCCTGTTTCCCTTGTAAGCAGGAAGTAAATCTAACAAAAACACATCTTTTTGTTCTTTTTCCTCTTTAAATATGCTTCCATCAGTTTATGGCAAAGAAGACTAACACACCCTGTAAATTCTTGCCTGTTGAACTCACGTAAGGTAGCATGTGCCACTATCACTCACTGCAACCACAATATCCCAAGTAGAGATCTCATATGCAGCTTACCACATCTACCTATTTAAGACAAGAAAGGGAAATCCAGTGTTTTTTGATGTCGACTGAGTAATAAAATTTTGCAGTGGTAATGACATTCTTGTGTACTCAAATCTACCTGTTATTTTCATGAGACACCATTTTCTATACTACCTGGAATGCATCACAGTGTTTTACTATTCTGTAAAACAGTTGGTGCTTATCTACTCAAAAAGATCTAAGCAGATAAATCCAAATACCAATCAAAATTTCCATCAAGCAAAAAAGATCCTAATGTTATGTTTCCAAATTTTGGAACAGAAAAGTATATTCAAATGCTGATTTGAAAATATGTTTTTTAGAAAAGTTCTCTCTGTATAGCACTTCACAAAAACCCAAGAGTGAGATGCAGTGTCTCATTTTAACTACACATTCACCATACACATATCTCACATTATTCTGCCTGCTAAAATCAGTACCACAGCCTTGCCAAACTGTTCACCAGCATGAGGCACAAGATAAATAAATGAACTGGCCAACTGAGCCCCAAGGACACGGCAAATACCTACATGGGCCATCTAGTACAAAGGCAGATTGAGCAGCACAGAGACTGTAGCTATAATACTCAGATTGCTTACGTTAAGCCGTGTCAATTGTTGATTAAGCAAACCACTTTATGGTTCATAACTCTCAGGGTTCTACTTCAGGACTACTACACCTCTTCCCTGAATCACAGCACTGGTACCGAATTCTTCTGCTCTTATGCTCAGTGTTGGATAAAGGCTAAAAGTGAAGATAGAGTGATTACCCCAAAGACTCTAATTGCTACCAAGCACACAGGCTCTGGAGAGTCACCGAATGCCAGCAAAACTCTGGTGCCATGCATCCTTTTGCCACAGCTCAATATTAAAATTAAGACTACAGACTCATCCACCCTAAACCATCACATCTCTCCACTTTCTTTTTAAAAATCTGTCTCCTCTACTTTTCTTGTTTCAACCATTGATGGGATTTCATTGTTTTTTATGGCTATCTCCTTATATAAAGCGCCTGTAGGCATTAATTTTATTTAATGTACTATATGCTTGACACTCCACATGGTGTTAATGAGTTGCCAGCTGCCTGTTGTGATACATGAAGTAACCGCACATCCAGTGTCGCCTTTACTCCTGTGCTGGTTAGTTTTTCTATTGTGACACATAAATGTCAACTGGTATGATCAGAAGTAAACAGTCATGACAGACAGGGAAAAAGGAACTGACAGTTGAAGGTGATGATATCCATTAGGCTTCTACAGCTGCCACCTCCAGGGGAGACTGCTGAAGGATGTGAAAAGTGGCACAGAGCTCCTGGCTAACATGGCTCGATCACAAAGAATATGCTTACCTTCAAGATACCTGGCCTACTACCTAAGCACCTGCCTTATTACCATTCAGCTAAAGTCACTTACATGCACAGAAAAGAGAAAGCCATGATGGAACATCACAAGTGCACAAAAAGGGCAGAAACATTAGTCAATCAGCCCCTTGACTCCTCAGCAGTTGTTAAGGGAGCATATCATTGCCTTGCTCACTTAACCACGGACATAAAAGAAAAGAGCTTTGGAGAAAGACAGAGTTAAAGATTTCAGTTAAATTAAGCTGAATCTTAAGATGTCCATCAAGAGTGGTTAGAAAGATTATATCCGAGTCAATCTTTATTCATGTTTCACTCTTCGTGATAGTAGATTAAACGCTTCATTTTGATACAGAGAGAACTTTAAACTGATAAAAGCAGAAGTGAGAACAACAGTGTGTGCTAAATACCAGCTGGCTTTCTTGCCACAAGAGGCACCAACGGGCTTCCAGTTGTGCAATTCAACCGGAACCCATATTTGATGTGCAAGAGGATGATTGAGGAAATTTGAGACCTCCCAGTGAGGTGTCAACCCAAAGCAGACACTGGTGCCTTCGCTCTCTCCCCCACACCTCTCCGACACATTCGTAAGGATGTCAGGGAAGAATGCAGTCCTCAGATGGCACTCGTACCTCCAGGCTGCTGTAATTGATGCCACAGCTAACACAGCTCAGCCCAGAAAATTAGAGATGTAACTGCTTACATGAACTCCTCCTTCCACCCCCCACACCAAGAGCAATATTTTTCCTTATAAGAAGCTCAGTTAATTGCCTTTATCGTACACAATACTCATACCTTAGATTTCCAACACCAACAGAGCTGTTATAAATTATTTTAGCTGCACTCTTCATGCTTTTATCCCAGTAGTGATTTTTATTTTTAATGTAAACTTTTAAATTATAGCACAGGAGAAACAACTACTATAGTTAACAAAGGCTAAGTTATCCACAACTGAGAGGGAAATACAGACACGTGCTCAAGGTACATGATATTTCACGTAATACTAAAATGAAGGAAAATGCAAATGTAATAGCACTTCCATCTTCCAGTATATAGCAATAATAAAATATCGATTCAAGTTTCATAATTAACTTAAACATATGGGGTTCTTTTTAATTCCCTACTTCCTTTCCTTCAACCATTAAGCTTTACTTAGTTTGAACAATACAATTATGAAAAACAAAGCAGTAGATAGTTCCAGAAATGTTTCCCTATATTCATGTTTTACTAAACACATGGTATTTCACAGCATACTTGTATTTGGCTATTTTGTACATGTGGTATTTTGGATATCACAGTAGTCAGATATACAGATGCACATACGCATCTTTAGTAAAAGTAATAATAATGCTTTTTCTGTGGCTCTGATCCAGTGACTTAAGGAACACCTCCTATAAAACTGCTAAACTAAGCACACTTTAAAGGTGACCTTAGTTTGGTATCTATCAGTACATGCACACACAAATGCAGCATGCAGGACTTTAGTATACACAATTAGCTGAAGGCAACATCAGTAAACAAATAAACCTTTTATTCCATTGTATTAGTGCAGTGCGTTGTTGCCATTTTTGCCAACGAGCCCATTTTAACTGTATTGATTTGTACAAGGTGATGCATAGATCTGATTCTTATAAAGAGATCTAATTTTGTGTTAATTGAAAAATAATTGGATTCTTTCTATTTTATAATAACCTTTACCTTACCAAAGTTTTAATCTCTGATGAGTTTTGCAAATCCCACAAACCTAAAAATCACTGATTTATATCTTAATACAGATATCCTGAGTACTTCAAACGAATAATTCCATAACAGAAGACTATGCAGTGTGCAATACAAACATGATACCAAAGTAAAAATGCTAGCATTTTCTTTCCATATATTGTAGCACATTAATTGTTGGTTTTGGTGATGCAGCTTATTAGTTTTGCATAATTTAAGTTTTAATTCGTCGTTTAATTTTTAATTAAGTAGTCTCTTTCAAGATGAGCTTTCTGCTTGGTTTTTAGTTAGATGCTAAACATGCGGTGCACAAAAGCAATGGCTAGAATAGAATATGCACCTCACATGATTTCAGACATGAAAGTCACCAGGTTTTTTTTCCAGAGTATAAAACAGTAGAAATTGTAATATACCACATAACATTTAAACAAAGTCCACTGATGGCATCTGAAAAAAACAGCATGGCAGTTCTTACACAGACAACAAGAGTCATACATTTTTTATAGATTTTGCTGGGTGTTTTTTCCTAAGTCTTACTATATTGCCAGAGTAAGAACACTTGATTTCACAGGTCTTAGCTCCCAACAGAACTCTATGCCATGCCACAGCTAGAGAAAAAGGCTAAGCCCGAGAAAGAGTTACATTTATTTTTGTATAGGAAGAGGAAATTTAGGAACAAAAAACACTTAAATCTGCAACAAAATAAGACTGGGTAGGAATTCTAATTACGTATGAAACTAGCCTGAATGTTTTAAAATTATTTAAGAGTATTTTAAAATAAATTAAGAGAAATTCTTGCTTCTCACAGAATACCTGCAGCTTATTAGAAAACTCACTGATTTACAACATTATAAATTACACAGAAGTTTTTAACAGTTACTGCTTTGATTTACTTAATCTTTACTGAAATAAGAAAAAATATTCCTTTTTTTTTTTTTTAAGAACATATCTGTTCATTCCACTGATTACTGTGAGTGCCCACTAGTGCACCACAGGCACACAACAGCTTGCCTTCAAGGTGAATGGCAGGCAGCATCAACACACCTGAGAGACATAATGACAAAGAACTAAACTAACCTAAAAAGACTAACTAAAAAGCAGCACACAGTGGTTGACCCTGAGGTGTGCAATAAAGGTCTGTCATGGGAGATACACACACAGAAGGACTACACACAACTTTAGAGCAAACATACTGCGTGCTTGCTCCAGCACAACAGCAAAAAGCAGAAGTCTTGGTTTTCCAGATCTGTGCACTACTATATTAGTCTGTTTTTCAACTACAGAAACAGATGTGGCAGAGAAAGAAACTACATGAACAGTAACATGCAGCTCAGTCACACAGGTTCTTCTGTTTTTCAGCTATTTGTTGTTTCAGGGGTTTTTTTTAATGTTTGTTTGTTTTTAAATTAAAGTGGCTAAACTACAAACACTATAGTCAAACAACCTGATGTTTGATAATATCTGTTCTCTCTGCTTAGGTAGTTTCTGATTTTAACCCAGTACTTCAGAGAAGTTCTGAGGGGCTAATGACACTTTCAAATATATCTGTATCATTTCAAAACGCATTTGTGTGCAAGTGTGAGGACACAGGCGGTAGCAATCCAAATGGAAACCCAAAAATACATTTTTAAGTTGAAAACATCAACTAGCAATGGACAAGAAAGGTTAAGACCTAGTGGAATCACCTCACTCACACCTGGTTAAACTTTCTGATGGGAAAATCTGAATAGACCAGCATTCATCACAGGAAATGGACACCTACTAAGACTCTAACAACAGCACTATTCTCTAGAGAGAAAAACATGAACCACAGCATCAGTGAACTCTCCCGTGGTTCCCCATCAGAGTACAAGCACTACAAAAAGAAAGAATAAAAGAAAGCATTAAAAACTTACTCAGTATTTCAGAATAAAAGGTCTTCTCTCCTCGAGATGCAGCAAGATAGCACATCTCTACATGCTCAAAACCTGAATAACTGGGTCACTTTGCCTGTGTAACCTATTTCACTGTCATATTCACATAAACAAACAATTATTTTTAATAATCACTCATGCTGCTTGACCTAACAGCAGTGTATTTCAGCAATATAAAAGAGCCATAACAAAAATTTATCATCTGGCCTTCAGATGCATACAGAAATATTGGAGAGAACAAAGATAAAAGAGAGCTTTCCCAACACACACACACCTCACTGACCTGAAGGCCAGGCAGGAAGGGCTGAAGCGAGTCCTGGTTACCCACTCACGTGTAGTGGCAGTTCTGTCAATAGAAGATGCACCACAGAGCTCTACAGCACTGCTGGGGACTTGTACATAGGAGGTGGTGACAAGGAGCTAAGAGATGAGCAAGGTAAGACACTTTTGGAAGACAGTGGCATCTTTTATTACTCATTACTGATCACCCTTTTTGAGCTAAACTTGCACTAGCATTGAGGAATATCACTGCTGATTCCCCAGTCCACATTACCACATCTACATAAAATATGCAGCTCTAACAAAAACATCATGTTTAAGCCTTGCACTGCAGTTTGTCTGGATGTGCTGATAACCCACAAAGCGTGATAAGAGCCACCAAACCAAACCCTAAAGAAAACCGCAATTCAATGAACAGCTGTGTTAGCAAATTCTGGCTTCTCATATTTCTATGCCTGATGAGTGATTCAATGTTCAGCTGAAGCTTTCACTGCATACAGCATTCCCTTGGCTGCGAGGACTAACAAACACAAGCAACATGCACGTATATACTGGATCCTTTCTCTCCATCAGGGCACACATCAGAGTTTTTTGTTGGTTTTTTTTTCCTCCCAACACACCTATCTCCACAAAACTTTCAGGAACAGAGGCCACAACCTGAAGTACTATAATAAGGTGTAAATCACACCTCAAAGACAGATCGATCAAAGTAGGTGAAGGTAGTAGGCTGTTCATCTCTCAAGGATTTAAGACATTACCTTCAAATGAAAAAAATAAGCATTTTAAAATTTCGTCTTCCTTTCACCCGAGGCCCTAGCAAACAGTATAAATTTTGAGCAGCCATATCTATTTTTCAGTGGCTAAACTGGCAAATGTTTCTGGGCATTACCATATTTCACAAATCACGCAGGGTTTTCCGTTGTAGATTTTGGGCCCAGTGAGATTCGGAAAGCACAAAAGGGCACATAAGATGCTATACATTCTGTACCCAGTAAACCCTGATTTGCGATTGATTTATACAGTGTGCTAAGTCTTTATTTCTTTTCCTTTAGCTTGGCAACATAATTTCACTTTGATGGTCAGCCTTTCAATTAATCAAAGTGGACACAGCACTTGCAGGTTCTTTTGAAGTCAGAAAGAATTGTGTGCTCAGGACCTCTTAAAATGAGACCACTTATTTAGGTACTTAAAGATGGCTGTCAACACCTAACTCCAGTCTCCTAAGTTTGAAATTGCTGACTTCAGTAATTTGCCCAAGGAAAGTGAACCTGGGGCACAGAGAGACTTCACATAATCCTACCTCTTCTGACCAAAAAGTCCTTGGCTTTTACTTAGATGTGCAGACAAATCTCTTTCACGGCTGGTTCACCAGCACTGAAACGCATTCAAGTAGGGAACAGCAGATACGCTGTTTTGGTCAAACTGTTTTCCAAGGGGATCTTAAGAACAACTGCAATTATGTGCTAATGGAACCCAGACATGGATTTACAGAAATTAGAAGAGCACAGCAAACTTGCAAGGCATTTTTCTGTGTCTGAATGCCCAGATGAATTGCATCCAGGTCTGCTGAGCACTGGCTACATCACACTTAATTTCAACACCCAGAGGCAGACAGACAGCCTGATGCATGAAGCATTGACTGACAACCAGCTTACAAGCAAGCAGCACTTGTGGTATAAAGTATTATGCATTTACAAAGATTACCCTCACAAACTAAGAAGTGCTGGGGCATTCATAAAGAGTAGAGAGAGTCAGTGGCTGGGTGGAGCTGATCTATTTCCCTGTGCAATGATATCACGTCTTTTTTCCTTCAGTGATGTGTCAAGTATCTTGTCTGCACTGACATGCACATGTAGCTAGTGCAGGTGACAGGAGATGATGTGCTACATGAAGGAAGCCACTGCAGTTCAGTGCAGGGCCCGTAGCAGCCTGGTACCCAGCAAAGCCGAGAGCACCAGGCTACAAGCTGCCCTTGTTATTTCGGAGCCAGCAGCTCCTGAAATAACAGGAGCCTGAGCAAATGCTATGCTTTGCTCTACAGACTTTTCATGAGACATACACCAACTACAAAGTCCAGAGAGGAAATTCAGTGCTAGGAACAGTGTCACTGATTTTACTTTGCAGCTTGTAAGAGATCACAGAAACTCTAAGCACTTTCTATTTAGGAAATGCATCTTGCTACTTTGCTTGTGACATAACACCTTACACTTAGCACACTGGGTAAAATATTTGCTTTGTAAAGGTTCTATTGTATACTGAGTTCAAGTACTCTTTTCTCCTTTAGAAACAAATGTAGTTTAATATATATTCAGTATTTAGTTGCCGGCAAGCAAACATTACTATCCATCTACTGCTATTCTCCTTTCAGTAAAGTGCTTTGCCTAATATTTAATATCACATATTCCCTCACAGCAATATTGCTTAACACCACTACTGCATCCACTTCTAGATCACATTCTTGGGCCTGTTATCTCTGCATGAACAGTACAAAGTTAAAACCCCTAGCAATTAAAAAAAAAAAATAGGAGGGGAGAAACTTAAGAAATAAATGACAGCACTTGCCCACTCCAAAATAAAACCTGAAAGACGCTGCACTTCAGCATCATGGGAAGAGTTAACAAGAGCTATCTGTACCTATGTGATGTTTGGGAACTCCACTGCTTTAAAATCTCTGGATCTGGAGGCAGAGATCTGAAGCAAGCCACTAAATCTCTTAAGTTCCTCCATTACTATCAACTGCACAACTGGACAGACTGAAAAAAAAAAAAAAGAAAAGATCAGGCAGGATGTTGTTTCTCCTTTTTTCCCTGCAGGATATAATTAAGTTCTCCGAAAAGTCAATTTTCCTCAACAAGGGTGAGTAAACACCCTTACACTGTGAAGTGTAATACTGTTAACATTCCAATTGCTTTTTAAAATCCATTGATATTTAGTTTTTTCCTCAAGAAATCATGCTTCGCTTCTTTTTTTGTAATTATTTTTGAAGTTTAGATCACATGACTAAGAACACAGGATGTATTAAAACATTACATTTCTTACATACTGAGTTATATGGTTAACAATCCTCAACCTGTCTCTCTTAAGTCTCAACTTGAACAATGGCAAAAAACTTACAGCCAGACTTCACAATAAAGCAGGATTCACAGGTTATTAATGGTCCACAGCTGAGGTTCAAACAGTTTTTTAATTACACTATTCACTGCACCACCATCAAGAAATGCTCCTCACATCACTAAATTAAACAGAGATTATTTTGAGCGACTCAACTCCCTTTTTATAAACCTGCTGCACTTAGTGAGTTTTACTAATTACTCTAAAAGAAACATAAGAACTTATTTTTAGACCAAATAGCATGATGAAGGACAGAACAAAGCTCACTTTGGTTCTGTTGCTATTCACATACATAAACTCACAAATAAAATCTGACACTTAACCTCAGGAAACAATATAGATAGTTAAGAGACCCTTACTACCATTTATGAATTTGTCTTAAATTACTACGCATTGTTTTCTTCTGTTTTATTAATACCATGTATGAACATACATAAACCTATGAATTACTGAGGAATACATATAACACTAGCCAATATTCTGATTTCACATACTGTTGACCTACCTACTACGACATAAACATCTGTGAGGCAAGTTGCATTTGGAAGCAACTCAAAGAGAAGAATCCTACACAAAATTAAAATGTAACCAATAATATAGTGCAAAACCAAATAACAAAAGACCTGTCCCGATCAGATGCAGCTTGCTTCAGTTCTTACTGCAATCAAGAAAACCTTACCCCTCCCTCCACACCTCTTGTTACCAGGTCAACAGAAAGAAAAGGTCAAACAGCTGTGGCAAAGGCAAGGCAAAGACAATTAAGGGTATTCTTACACACCTTAATGTAGAACAGGTGAGAGTATCCATGGGCATTGATCAAGATACTTAGATGCAAGCAACTTGTGGAAATACTTGCATAACCTACTCAGCTCTGTGAACTGTATCATGATTTTTGTGGTATGTAAGTGAATAACTCACATATACAGATTTACAAACAAATAGTTTACTAGAAATCAGCCACTCAAGTCCATAAGGCACGTTTAATCAGGAACAGACGGGCAGTTCCTTTCACCCAGCATCTGTGCCTCCAGCTTCAACATTTGTGCAGTCTAGCAAAATTCCTGAAGAAACATAGCTTTCAGTCAATCAATCTAGCCATGTCAAAGGAAAATAACCTATTTACTCAGTGTTATTTGCACCACGACTAACCATTCAGAGTCAGCTGTTATCTGAGTGCCTTGCGTACAGTTAAAAGTACTGCTACTTCTATTTTTTTGCTTTTAAACAAAACAAACAAGAAAAATCCTACAGGGGATTATGTTAAAAACTATCTTAAGAATGGGAATGGAAATCCAAAGATAGTATTTCAAATAATGAACCAAGGCACACTTCTTATATGCACCTTCAAATAATATGAAGAACACGTGTAATCTCATACATCATATTACGTTAACATCACATTAACTTGAGTTTTAAAGAGGAAAAGATTTAAAGATTTTTGATATGGTTTCAAATTAAATGCCAACAACTTAGGTTTCTGACAATAGTAATTATTTCTGTCTCATCTCACAGCTTGCTAAGCCTTTCCCCTCACCTCCCCAGTCCAAATGTACACATCTCCTTGGCAGCATGCTGCTTGCCCGCGGGGAGCTGACCTCAGAATAAGTTCACACAGCCAGCAATGGGTGTCCCGCAGGAATTCTCTGGGACCTTTGATTTCTACCTCTCTTAGGTTTTCTGTTGTTGCCTCTCCTGTCAGTACCACCCCTCTACTCCAAAAGTAGCAACCATATTTCCTCTCAACTCTTCTCATAAGACTGATCAGATGAACTCAAAGGTAATAATTGATTTCCACTCCTCTCAAAGGTTTCAGACCTGAGAAAGCACTAGAACTGCCTCAAACCTATGTGTCTTTCTCAACAGTATCAGCTACAGCATACTAAAACATGCTATCCTAGTATATGAGTTTTGCACGCTGTACTGCTCCTCTACTAACGGTGCTTCAGTTTCTTCTCTGCTCCATAGCAGCCATTCACCAAGGAGTGCTGAGAGGAGCTCCACTGCAAAGAGGTACCCAAATATTTGGGTTAAACATTCTGAGGTGTGAAACAAAGAAGGTGGAAAAGAAGAAAAAAATAAATGGAATGAAAACCTACCAAGCTTCAGCCTTCTGTATAAAGAAAAATCCATGCCATAAGACAAAAAACCTAGGACACAAGTTCCTCTGGTATCAGTACTAACAGGCAATTGCTCACCTTTTTATGGAGAACAATGACCTTTTTTGATACAACGGTGACCCACCTTAGAAGAGTAAATGGGAAAATGTATGAAGAAAATGTAAGGCTTTATTATTCCATGCAATCAAAATGTAAAAATTTAAATGATCTAAAAAAGCACCTCTTTATGAAAGAGTTGATCAAAGTATGGGTCAGTCCTATTATCCTTTTAAATTAATAAAAAAATCCTGATCTTTTAAAATTCAGAAGAATAATGTCTATTTAAAATATTCCGTAATTACTGCAAAAGTATTAATTAACAGTTCATGGATGCGTAAGTACTGAGATAAAGGAATAAGCCATCTACTCACTATAAATATAAGCTTAAAAATCATTTTATAGCATTTTTGTAGCTGTGTGATGTTAGGCAGGTCATAACACTACTACTTTCTTCTGAAAACCTAATAATTATTAACCTTTTTAATTTTTAAGCTGAATATTGACTTTGCAATAAATTGGAGTAAGTTCAATCTTACAGTCAATTCCAAACATGAAAGAGTTTCTCTTTCAGCCACGCTGACCATTAGTGCTAATTTACAGATATTTTCTTAGACTTGACTTAAAAAGAAATCTGAATCACCTTACAGCAAACGACTTTAAGTAATACTACAGTAATTCATACAGAGAGCACAGAATCACAGATACATAAAGTCACTATTTTCTCTAACAAACTATGAGAGGATATTAAAAGTTATTCCAAATTATATGGGGAAAAAGAAAAAAAAACCATTAAGATACACAACAAAGTCTCCCTTCTACAGTAAGACCCACAAGGTAGAAAGGAAATAATGGCATGCAATTCTGCTAAATTTAGCCCCTCAGAAAATGTGTCATTGTGCTTCCATACCATAAGGTTCTGTTAATTGTTCTTTGTCATCATTTGTTTTATGTTTTTAAACACAAAAGCTTTGTAGTTAGACTTATTAGTTTTGTATGCCAGATGAGCCCTCCAGCTCACTCAGAAACATTCTTCTCACCAAAGGAGTTGGAATCCAACCTCAGACTGTTGTGAAACACACACCGCTAGATTTCCATGTGTAGGAAACCAGGAGAATCATATACAATAAATTTGTAAGATACACATTACCTTCCAACTAAGGAAACAGTATTGGATTATTTTCTACATTTCTTATGTGTATATCTGATGATAGAAGCCTACTCTAAGCAAATTCTCAAGCATCATAAAAAAAATTGTTGTGGGATATCCTTTTTAGTATACAGTTATCACTAACATGGTCCCAAAGATCATCTGTGTCATGTAATGTCACATATGTGTTTAGCAAACTGATAGGATGGTGTCTTATGTTCTGTGATAAGATCAAAAGGAAAAAAAGGGAAAAAATATAATAAAAAAGAGTAAATAGCTTCCCATGCCACTCTTTCTGATTTTTCTCAGATTTTTTCTAATTAAAAGATAAAACTTGTTGTGGAAATCCATCACAAGCAAAAATACAGTTCATTATAGAGACTTAGCAAATTTTCTTTCCATTTTACTTTTCATAAGCTTCATCAGGAAATACTTCAAAACAGCAAATAAGCAAATTCATTGAGGTCTGTAATAAAGGCATTACTGAAGAAGGAGAAACCAGCTGGGGTCCCTCCACCCAACAAGCTCTCCAAAGTTATCAGAAACTACTGCTAGTCTCCAAGTGCCCAACCTCATATTACATACGCATCATCCAATTTCTACTGCTCTAGATCTTGGTCTTAGCCAGTTATTGAGGTATTTCAATCCCCCAGCATACCAACAGTGTCTCCCAACACCATGTCATTAGAAGGTTTTCAGAAGTACAATTTTGTTTTTAAAGTGTGTGCAGTGAGGTCAAAAATGAAAATAATTAATAAGATCTATCCTAGGTATAACCTTCAGAGTAATCACCTGCCAGACCTCTCATTACTCGCTTTAGTACCTTTAGCCAAGTCTACGAGTCTGATTTTTATCAGTTTTCACTACAGCCTTGCACTTCTTGATCACTAAAAAGGACAGCTTTGCCCACTGATCAATTTTTTAGGCTCTATGTTCATATCTAAAATTCATTTTAAGGCGGTTACTCATTCTCTTAGGTTTACAGGTCTTTCCTTCTATGGCTTTTAATCTCATGAGCCAGATGCTTAGGCTGTGCTCTGCAGGCTCTGGTTAACCTTCAAAAAGAACACACGCTTCTTCGCATGAAGATTTCCTTTCCACAGCAGCTGTTGGCAAGAAGCCCACAACAACAGCAGAAAAGATCTGGAAAAATCCTTCTAGTCATAACAGCTCCAAAATAATTTTAAGAATATTGCTAATCTTGAGAAAATATATTGAGCTCTTTCAAAGAGAGAAAAAAAAAGAATAGAAATGTACATAATAAGAATACATTACACAAGAAAATGATTATATCCTATCATCAAAAGATATAGTTTTTAAATGGGCTATCCAAATTTAAAACTAATTGTAACCCAAATGTGCACGTGGTCTCTGGCTGAATTTAAAGCTGGTATCAGAAAGCAGAATCACAGAGTTGTAGGGGTTGGAGGAGATGTCTAGAGATCATCGAGTCCAATCCCCCTGCCACAGCAGCTCCCTAGCCCAGGTTGCACAGGTAGGCATCCAGGTGGGTCCTGAACGTCTCCAGAGAAGGAGACTCCACCACCTCTCTGTGCAGCTGTGCCACTGCTCCGTCACTGCACTGTGAAGAAGTTCCCATGCACATTTGTGCAGAACTTCCTATGCTTCAGTTTGTGGCCATTTCCCCTTGTCCTGTCACCACGCACCACAGAGAAGAGTCCAGCCTCATCCCCTTGCCTCCCACTTCTTATATACTTATAGATGTGGATCAGTTCCCCTCTGAGCCTTCTTTACTCAAGGCTGAACAGACCCAGGTCTCTCAGCCTTTCTTCATAAGAGAGGTGTTCCACGCCCTTTATCATCTTTGTAACCCTCCGCTGGACTCTTTCAAGGAGATCCCTGTCTTTTTTGTACCAGGGAGCCCGGAACTGGACACAATACTCCAGGTGAGGCCTCACCATGGCAGAATAGAGGGGGAGGACCACCTCCATCGACCTGTTGGCCCCACACTTTTTAATGTACCCCAGGATACCATTGGCCTTCTTGGACTTCAGGGCACACTGCTGGCTCATGGCTAACCTGTCATCCACCAGGACACCCAGGTCCCTCTCCTCAGAGCTATAACAGTACAGGCAATTCCTCACTAGCTGCAACCTTGAAAAGGTTAACACAAGCAGTTATGTGACTTGACTGTACCTAAATGAAGAAGGAAAAGCCAAGGCTTACAGTAAGGCACACTTTCTACCATCTTGTTTCATGATATGCAATTGTTGCTATATTCTATCACACACAAACTAATTCTGTGTACCATTTATCTTCCTGTTCCCTAACCCAGAGTTACTGCTGGAAAAGGATGCTTCTCCATACTCTGCACCCAGGTTTAACTTCAAACCTGAAGGTGCCAATTATCTAGTGGGCCTCCTGCTGCCAACCCCAGACTGCTGGACCCTGCCTGCTATTTTACATCATATTCAGTTTCTGCTTGACAGTGAACCTCTGAACCCTCTGCTCACTCAAGATGTTACTGTCTTTGCCAGTAACTAGTTAACTTATAGCTCAATTAAAAATAAATAAATAAATAAATAAAAGAGATAGCACATTCTTTGCTACGCTTACTATTATCGTTATAACAGTGAGTTTACAGCTTAAAAGTAATTATATTTGAAAAGCAGGATATTCACAATAAAATCTACTTTAAAAAAATACAATGCATGTTTTTGTTTATTCCAGGTTCCACTTAAACTTAAAAAGTCTAAAACATGAAAGAGCATTGCACTTTCTGTTAAAACAGTAGAAAATAACTGTGAAGACCAGGAAACAAATGAACAAACAAACAAATAAATAAGGCAGAAGTACATGTTTAATAAATTAAAATAGTCCAAACTAACTTTACACACTTCTTTGAACTGCATCAGATTCTGCCTGGACTTAGAGAAAACAAAATTAAGTTGTGAACCATAAAGCATGTAAGATCACAGAGAAGATTTTAGTAATAACCAGCATACCTCAATTATTTCCTCTGCCCGAATATCAAAGGAAAATACCTGTCAAAAGTGTAAATTAAATCACTTAAGTAGAACAGAAAATTATTTCCTATTTTCCACAGGTTATGATTTGGAGTGATCTTAAACTTCTGGAAAAGAATTTCCCAATTTTAAAAAATTCTGAAGCCCAATTACAAGTAATTATAGCATTTCATTTTCAACATGATGAAATAATTTGTTCTTTTTACAAGAGGTCTGGTTTAGCTCAAAATAGACAAGTGCTTCTGCACTAAGTTAGTACACAAAGACAATAAAGATCATTCTCAAAAGAAAATCAGGGATATGTGTTGGCTATAAATCATAAATGGAGCATTCAGGCAAAAATAGTTTGTGTGTTCTACAAATGCCACTTATTTCCATCGCATATGAGTGAGATAAAGTAAACAGACCACTGACAGTTTTGGCTTTCAAATACAAAATGGCTAAGAGTTGAAAGAAGAAAAAGAAAATGTATGGTATAATCACTACTGTTAGATCTAGTTTAAAAGTATAATTTGGGGAAATAGAGTGCATGAAAACAAGCTGTTCTAAATTCTCATTACAGAAGAAAAGCAAACTAGGACCACATAGCATTAAATTAAAACTAAATATTATTTTAAGTATCTTGTTCCCATGTCTCCTTTTTTTCACTCCCCCTATGAATTTCCATTTTTTTCTTATTCTAGAAAAAAATGTAACTATATTCACTGTTAGACATTCCATTTCAGTATAAATCCTAGAAGCTTTCATACAAAATTTGAAGCTCAACCAGCAAGTCTGTCCAGCACAGTTAACTGCTGATAGTTTCAAAGCACTTTGCAAAAGTGTAAACAAAACAAATCTTAACCAATACATTTGAATGGAATTAGCCCCACACTCACTTGTATTTGAAGCTGCAGTTTGGGTACATATAAGGCCACCTAATAAATAGTCATCACACTAGTAAATCTCTACACCTTGAGTTTTTAGGGACAGAGCTTTGCATGAGCTTTACAAACATGTTAAGGTAACATGCACATTTGGCAGCAAGAGGAAAAGCTTAAATGTAGTGTAGTGAGTATCATTTAAAGGCATTTATCAAAGAGAAGCAAACGTTATCCTTCTAAGCAGACCAGTAATATCTAACCTGGAATTAGAAAAATCTCCACACAAAAGTTCTAAGGTCTGTGAAAGCAAGTTTGCTGGACAGTCTCTTTACATGTTCCTTTCTACCTTCCAATGGTTTATTAGAAGGTTACTTATTTACACCAGTAGCCCTTCAAAAACATGGCACCTTACCAGTTTGCTATGTACGCAGCTCACTGTAGTCACAACATAGGGAGAAATCAATATAAAAACTGTTAGCAATATTTTTTTTAAGTCCCGTGACATCTCTGTAACATTAAAAGTGGCAATAGTTGATAGATTTAATACTGTTCTATAATAAAATGCATTTTTTTTACCTAATGCTACAAATTGGTTAAAAATGGGTACTGTGCTATACAAAATTAAAAACTATTTTTGAAATGTATCCACGCACCTGGTAGCTATTAAGCTTTCACAAAGGAAATCAGTAGACTGAGCATTGACATACTCAGCTGTCAAATCTCAACTGGGTAACAATTGAGCAAGCAAAGCAAATCCCCAACAACTACTAAAACAAGTATTAGCCAAAGAAAAGATATCTCCTCAACCTCCAGCAATAGGGAGATTTTTATTTTTATTTTATTTTGGGGGTAGACAACAAAACGAGATAATCTTCAGGAACAGGCATTTGCTCAAGACTTACAATGCTACTCCAGACTTTAGAGGTGGGAACACATCAGTTTGACCAACAGCAGATACATGGAGGAATAAAGCACACCAGACCGCACTCAGCCATACTTCCAACATCAGAAAGCTGACATCTCTTACTCTGTCAGGTAAATATGGCGCTAAATGCAACGCCAAACTTGCTTATATTATAGAAAATGACAGAATTCTATAATGTGTTTTATTACTGTGTACATCTTCTAATGTTATCATACAACATATCAGACAACAAAGTCATTTTTTTATTATTATTTATTTATTCATTTTGTATTTGCAAAGGCCACATATGAGATTTTTTTCCCGTGTTTCTCAACTGTTTCAGAAGACCAGACAGGCCACTATATTACAGGAGTTAAATATCCTTGTCTGTCTTGGAAGTTTAAAACAGCAGGACAGTGTTCATCTGAAGGTTAAAGTAGTGCTGAGATGATACTAGATAAATAATGCCTGCAGACTATGGGGATTTTGTAATATTCAACATCACTGTGGAAAAAATTCTCAGGAAAAGAGAATTTATTTTTCTTCCTTATATACACTACCAGAAAATATTTGCTATTATTGTTTGCTTCTTCCTAGTAGTTGATGTGATTAAAACTTGAAGTAGAATTTGTGTACTATTTTCTCCATTGCCTCAAAGTCAGGAGTAAGTTCTTTTGGGCTACCTCATCTTGCAAGACTCTCTCAATGCAAACTGAAAGTGCAAGTAATAAAACAGGATGTATTTGGTCTAGGTACAAGAGCAATATCACTCACAATGATTCTGAGCAAATCAAGAGAAATTATCAATATTACAAGATACACACATGATGTTTTTACACAAGCCAATAACTTCTCCGGTATGTGAGACCCTCCATCCAACAAACAATTTTAAGCACCAGCAGAGGTAACAGGTCTGCTGAGAGATCTGCAAAGGTGAGGGCAACAAGTTGTACAGCAAGCTACATTTGGTCTGCAGATAAAAATCAGCCTTCAAAGCCCCCTGTTAAGCCTTCATACAGCTCAGAGGTAAATATTACAAACCATCAGGCCATATAAGAAATTCAGATCACAAACTAACACCACAGCCAGCCTGCTGGAGATGATACAGTTGTTGACCCATAAAAAAAAAAGTGACTGGCTCCGCTTTATTTACTGTGCGTCATAGGAACACTATTAGCTAAGAAGATAATAGAGCTCCAGTCTCCCCTAGTAAGGTTTTGGATACAGCAGTTCACTAGACAACAAAATCCAAGCTTGCTGTGTAGCTAGAAAAGACACATCAGGATGCCCAGGGTCCAAGAGCACTCTGTTCTCAGTGCCAGAGAGGAAGAAAGGATAAGTGGAATTTCTAAGCAAGGACTACAGTTATTCATTAAATGAACTTCTGTTAGCAACTACAGCCATCATTGACTTGGGCAGAGGCAGGGACATGGATGATGGAGAAACTTTAAATGTGTTTTCATTTTACAGCAATTCTTGCTTTTTGTTAATCTAGTTTAAGAAGTGGTTTTATCTGAGAAGCAATGAGAAGCAAACAAAGATATATTATCCATCATAATTCTGATGACTTACATGAGAGGATGAGATTTGTGATGATATACACACTACTCTCCAGCATTTTGAGGCAAATATTCTCCCAGTTGTCTGTCTCTTGAAACACACGTGAGAACACATGTATATATTTTAGGAAGACGGTGGTCTATGCTCGGTTATCAGTACACAAATAGTAAACTAGTCCAGTTGTTCTGTGCTCAAAGCACAGTCTCTTTAAGTAACTTGTGACAAACACCTGTAGAAATGTCATCAGACCCAAAATATCTGAAAGTCAACTCAGACAAAGCAGAATAAATACACCGAGATTCTCACAACCAAATTATGTAGGTGGTACTGAAAGTAATGCCTTCTACTTTTTTCCATGGAAACTACAACAAAGAGCATACTAACACTATCTTATAGTGCAAATACTCACCTAAAAACACTCTTTTTGAACACAGTCACTGCCATTTCCAGGGGTGAACAAAAGCCTGAATGCTACACTCAGAATAAGCTGCATGACCACCCAAAATGTGACTTATCTTTCACATCACTGTCGCCACTGCTGAAACGCACCACCCACTGCCTCACTGTGCTCATATCCACTGTTTGGTCTCCATAAACATTCAACAAGCATCAGTGAATGTCAATGGGTGGCATTTTTTCCAATTCAATTCCATAGCGCTGCTCCATACACACTTCCATGTCAGATTCCATTCTGTCCGACTGCCCCTCTGCTGCCATTTGTCACATGACAACAAAATATAACAGAATGTTGGTGGGAAGGTTCAGCCTTCTACTGGCATACCACCAACATCTGCCTCTGACTATGACAACATAATAAAATAGGAGGCACTACTTTCAGAGCAGATCTCGTGCACCTAAAGTTGAGGAGGACTGTGAGGACGTATTTATTCTTTACACCTAAATTACTTCTGTCTCACCTGAAGCCACCCAGTAGTAAAATGTGAATTTAAAAAATATAATAAAAATCTGGAGAAATTAACCGTGAACCATGCTTTCTGTGTGATGCATATGCCTAAATACGCTTCTTTGACTTCTGCAGTGCCACAGCCTTTGAAAAGCCTCTGAAATCCAAGTTCAGAAGAAGCCCTCTATGGATTTGTTGTTTTTTTGTTTGTTTGTTTGTTTTGTCTTCTTTTTTTGCAGGGAGATACACAAGTGCAGAACTCTACCTGAGTGTAACAACTAGCACTGTTGAAGTATTGTTCTGATAATAAAATTCGACCTGCTGTTGACAGAAATCTTACTGCCAAATTCTCTCAAATGTAGGAGATAAATGGAATGGCACTAGAATCTCAAGTCTCATTACAATGCCTTTGTAATTAGCCAGCAAAAAACTCTCAGAAACTTTAAGTTAAATATTGCACAGCTGAGTTTCTCTTATGAGAAGCAAATCCCTGAAATAGATTAGTCACGCAGCCCTTAAGGCAGAAAAATAAGGAAGGCTTCTGTTCTCTGCAACTCTTAACACAAGGGACTTCCAGTGAAATTTAAACATTATAAATAGGCAATACTCTATCATACAATTCATAATTAGACAGTGGAACTAACTGCTACTACAAAATGTCATTAAGGGTGAAGACTTCATGAGACTGGAAAAAGGATTAGACATTTATATGGAGCAACAAAAATATCCAGAGCTCTAATAATTTTCAGACATCTATTCAACATATTGTTCCAGACTTTAACCCAAAACTCTACACAGACACAAGGAAGCCTTTTGCATCTTTCTCTGAAGTCTCCACTGTTGACCAGCAGACACTAAAACAGCTTGGCTTAACAGTCCCAATCTGTTACAGTAATTCCTTCACAGCTGTAAATAAAATAATCGTGTTGATCAACTCATGATAACAGTGTGTGCCATTGTAAAAGTATGGGAATGAGGACAAATGGGAAGCAACTTGTCGGGCTTTGTCCCATCCTGTAAGCCCAAAATATAGGGGCCGCAGTGCATCTGAGTCCCTGGCCTTCCAGCAGGATCAAGAAACCTGTACTACCATCCAAACAATGTGTCATAGCACAGAATCACAGAATGGCTTGGGTTGGACAGCACCTCAAAGATCATCAAGTCCCAACCCCCATGCCACAAGCAGGGATGCCAACTGCTAGACCAAATACAAGATCAGGATGCCCAGGGCACCATCCAACCTGGCCTCAAACACCTCCAAGGACAGAGTATCCACAGCCTCTCTGGGCAACCAGGTCCAGCACCTCACCACTCTCTCAGTGAAAAACTTTCCACTGGCATCTACCCTAAATCTTCCCTCCTTTAGTTTAAAATCATTCTCCCTTGTCTTACCACTATCTATCCATGTGAAAACTTGATTTCCCTCCTGTTTATAAACTCCTCTTAAATACTGGAAGGCAGTCATAAGTTCTCCCCACAGCCTTCTCTTCTCCAGATTGAACAAGCCAAGCTCCTTCAGCTTATCTTCATGGGAGAAGTGCTCCAGCCCTCTGATCATCTCTGGACCATCTCCAAAAGCTCCACATCTTTCCTGTGTCGGAAGCTTCAGATCTGGAGGCAATACTTCAGCAGGAGCTTCACCAGGGCAGAGTGGGACAATCACCTGCTTTGCCCTGCTGGCCACCCCTTTTCTGATGCAGCCCAAGATACTTTCAGTCTTCCAGGCTGCAAGAGCACACTGCTGGCTCATGCTAAGTTTTTTATCTATCAGGACACCTAAGTCCTTCTCAGTAGAGCTACTCTCAAGAAGTTCTTCTTCCAGGCTGTATATTTATCTGGGATTATCCCAACCCAAGTGCAAAACCTTTCACTATGCTCTGCTGAACCTCCTTAGGTTCACAAAAGCCCACTTTTCGAGTTTATCAAAGTCTTTCTGAACGGCATTCCTTCGTTCTACCATATAATCAGCAGCTTAGTGTCATCAGCAAACTTGATCCCATCACCTGTGTCACTGATGAAGATGTTGAAGAACACCAGTAGACCCCCCAGGGGGCATTGCTTGTCACTGTCCTCCACCTGGACATTGAGTCATTGACCACAATCACAATGGCTGTGACCTTCCAACCAATTAATTATCCACCAAATAGTCCACCCTTCAAATTCATCTTTCTCCTGTTTAAAGATCTGGGGGGAGACTATGCCAAAGACCTTGCACAGGTTCAGGGAAATTATATCAGTTGCCTTTCCTTTGTCCAATGATGCCATCTCTCCATCACTGAAGGCCACTAGATTGGTCAGGCACAACTTTCCCTTGGTGAAGTTGTGTTGGCCGTCTCAGACCACCTGCTCACCCCTCATGTGTCTCAACATGTCTTCCAGTAGGATCTGTTCCATGATCTTCCCAGGCACAGATGAGGCTCAGTGGCCTGTGGTTCCCAAGGTCCCACTTCCTTTCCTTCTTATAAGGATACCACCAATATCTGCCTCTGACCTTGTGGGCCAACATAACAAAATAGCAGGCATTACTTTCAGAGCAGCCACTGTAAATCTGTAGACAACCTAAAGTAAAATCTGTAAATAGAAAAAATTACAAGCTAGAATCTGAAAGCATTTGGATATTGCATTCTTATTATGCTTAAATAGAATTTAGTTACCAACACTACAAGATTCTAGCCACCCAGAATCTTTGCTCAGCCAAAAGAAATAAAGGAAAAATTAATTAACAGTTAAATTTGGCCGTTGTGTTGTAAACCTACTTAAAAAAACAAACAAAAAAACCCCACCTCGAACTTACTAACTCTTGGTAAGATAAGAGCTAACTTCAGAATTAAGGTGACAGTGTAAGTTAAAAAGTTTTTTTTCTGTCACTGCTTCTTTGTTCTTTCCTTCTCTGTAGACAGCCCTGTCATGTCTGTTTCTCTTTCCACAAAATAACCTGTCCTTGCTTCCCAGTGTCTCAGAGAACATTCTAACTCTGAATCATATTTCTCACCTCCCTCACCAGCTCCACGAGAGGCAGGCTGTAATGTGTGCCACATCCAGACCAACATCTCACAGAACAACCAGCTACCTATGTGTTGCAATAGCCAAAACTCGACAGTAGAAGGGATTGAAGAGCAGAGAGAAAATTCTCTTACCATAGTCTAGCTGACATAAAGTATAAGTCCACTTTTGATACACTGGGTCAAAAGGCTTTTGAAAAAGGATGTGTAATTACAAATAAATAATTCCAAATATACGCACACTAATCTCTGCAAGATAATGAACCTATCTATAAACTATGAGATCAGACTCTACAAAATACAAAACCCACTGTGTTGATAGCTCCTATATAACACAGGTCCAAAAACTGACTTCCTGTGTAAATATTTGCACTATTTCAGTGTGGACATGCAATTACTAAATATTAAGTAAATAGTTATGGATCATATGAGAATGCAAAGAGCAGCAACATTTAAATTAAGATCGAAACAAGAAACAGCCCTTTGGTGTTTTTTGTTTTGTTTTGTTTTTCTTAGGTTTTGATGGATAATAAATATACAAGAACTTTCCAAGGCCTCAGAACAGATTGGATCTGTTTCTTTATGTTTCCTTTTGTGATCTTGTCGCAGAAACGAGTTATCAAAAGATACAAACTGCAATTTGGTAGCAAAAAGAAACGCTGCACCTCCCTCTCATCCTTGAAGACTTTTTTTTTTCCAAAGAATGGAAAGACGAATTTGACAAGTTGCACTAAAACGTTCAAATCAATAATTTTATGACTCAAGTCACCCTCGACACCAAGAACTCATACTAATCCAGCAGATCAGATTCACCAAGTCACAAAATTACAGCACTTTAAAAATTTCTAGGAAGCCTAAATACTGTCCTTGATAGTTTTTGTATATACAAAGGTTCCTGAGGTTTGAAGTAGATGGTAACCTTTATACCTCAGTAGGGATGAAACCACCTTATCCAAACAGACCGTATGGTCATTCCATAATCAAGCCCCACATTCATAACAACTGCCCCAGACAAGGTTCCTTTGTGGCAACCCACCTTTACATACACCCATCTACCAAGTCAAGGAATTCCATGCACAACATCACTACAGGGCTGGGATCACAGAGAAGAGCAACACCTTAAGCCTGGACTATAACTGGAATTTGGAACATGAACTGTTTTTCCCCAGTTTATTCCCTGAACTGACAAAATCCAATAATTCATGCAACTTTATAGTATCATCACTACGCACAGAAATAATGAATTGCCCTCACAAACACAACTGTGGAGAAATTCTGACTGTAATAACAACAACAACAAATAATAATTTAGTATCCTTAACCATTTCCATAAAAGCTTTTTATTTATTTTGAGAAACAAGCAAAAACCTTAAATTCGGGTAAGCCTGTAAAGTCAACTTTAACGGAACTTGATTTTAGCTTTCTTCATCAAGTTAAAATTCAAACCCTAATGAACTGGTGAAGCATCAGCACATTTAGAACCTTCTTACTTACCTCTCTACCTTTTTTTTTTTTTTTTTTTGTAAACTAAGAGTGATGAATTTCATGGAAAAAAAAAAAAAAAACAATTTTTTATGAAGTACAATACAGTCTAAGAATAGGGCCCTGTATAAATTGAACACAGTAGTCACATATTTTGTGAGTAGATTAAGGATAAAATTGCAAGCTCCATGCTGTGACGGATGAAAAGGAACTGTTTGAGTGCTTTAGAGCATGCATATTTAGTAGGCTATCCAAATTATTTATAAAATTTTGGGGAAAAAAATTACTATTTAAGGAAAATAATATCATTCAGTGAATAAAGAACAAGAGTAAGAATACAGAAACTCAGGTTCTATTCTCAGACTCTGATACATAAAGCAAATCACTTTTGCCTGTACAGTCTCCGTATCTACACAATGGAAGTAGAATTTACTCATTTTGTAAAATGTTTCAGAATCTGTACCTGAAACATTTTATATAGGATCTGAGGGTACTTGGAAATACATCCTTCCCACTGCACAGATTTCCTGAACTGTTGCAAGAACAGCATGGTGTATTTACCACATTCACGAGCAACAAACACAAATTCAGCTCCAGCCCATCGCACTTAGAAAATCCCAAGGAAATAAGTGGCTGAGTTGAATAAGCATGCAAAACCACAAAAGATTCCCCTGAAATCAGATAGCTATAGCTAACACAAAGCAAACTAAGTCTTTACTACCTTCAGCCATTCTTTAGACATTCAAAGACACCCCAGTCACTGGAGACTGAAGTGGAGCACTATGAAAGGGCTAAGTACTATGGAAAAAGCCTGTAAAATCTACAAAACAAAACGGACATTTACTTTAGTATCAGAACATAAATAAGTAGTAATGTTTTAATAAATGATGCAAGTATAGGGAGCCTCAGCAAGCAGTGCAGCAGTCCCGTGTAATACCAGTAGCGAGGTCTTCAGAGAGACATGTCTACATGTTCTTATAGCACTGTGAAATGCAATTCACAATCTCTTTTGACAGCCTCAATTTAGACATATCCACCTTTACAGCTGGGACTATATGCTACAAATAACTGTCACAACTTATTGAAGAGCTTAGTTACTTCTAGATAACTAAGAGGTCTCTTCCTTTCAAGCACGTACAAAGAGACCTCCTAAGAGAAACATAGGAGATATGCAAAAGAAACAAAGAACAAAGGTTTGCTGTAAAAATGAAGCTCACTGCTAACTTTCCTGAAAGTGAGACCCTACCTTTTAATGAATTTTACAGTGGAAAGCCTCACAAAGAACTTACTACTCACCAACATTTGTATCATTATTAATAATGAAGAAATTAAAAATGCTATGCAGCCACAGCCTCAGTGAGACCCAGTAATTAAGTACTAATATTATCCTCGAAACCTGAACTGGTGTTTCAAGAAAGAATAAATAGAAACTGACCAAACCTATCATATTTGCAAGGAACGAAGGAATACTGCTATGAATGATCTACAAAGCAGGTGCAAAGTTTTTATCTAATACTCCTGAAAAATTACGTATTAAAAACATACAGAAATATTAACTATAAATCCAGAAGTTATTTCCACGTTCTTTCATTTCTTCTCTGGAAGAAGACACTGTCTCCCTAGTGTAAGTCCAAGGTAGCTATGATATCACTGTAGAACGTAGAGATTTTCGTCACTGGTATCTGTAGAAGCAGAGAGAAGACATCAAGCACTTTTGTGTAGTAGGACATTCCTCATCACTCTCTTATTTTTTTCTCCCATTAAGCCATTCTCCACGGGGCTCTTCATCTGCTTCACAGTTTGTGAAGAATAACTTTCCCCTCTTACCAGTTGCCAGTTGTTTCTCATTCACATGGACAGATGCAGCTGTTGTTCATTTCTCACTACAAATCATGTTGGAACAGTTGGACTTACCCCAGTCAGGTTGGGAAGGAGAGACATATGGAAGGAAAACAGTTTGTCTACCAAGTATTACCAAGGAGTCTAGATAATGCCTTCTTAAGAGAAACACTGTAAAGCGTGTAAAACTACAACATGAGGAGCACAGTGGAGAGACGAAACAGGAATGGACTTGCTCTCCAATCCTTCAAGGGACAGATGGTGAACTCAGTAACAGCCTTACCAATAGCAGGCTTAGCTAGAACGTAAGTAAGTTGACAGACAGGAACCTAGGAAATAACTGCATCTATGCTGGGAGCAAGTGCTTATGCAATCCGCTCACCTGCACACCTCTGAGAAAAGCTCAGCTCTGCCCTCTCTTCTTAAAACTAAGCTCAACCGGTTCCCTCAGATTCTCCTTGCTCACCTCCCATGGAGCCAGACCAGGGATCAGCATGGTAGTCTTCTGCTGGACTCCACTCCAACTTGTTGCAAGTCTTCCATGGACTGGGGATACCAAAACCAGACACAGTATTCCAGCTGTGATCTCAAACACCAAATAGAGGGGAAGAATCACCTTCCTCAACCTGCTGGTTACATTTCTGGCGATACAGCCCAGCATGCAGTTGGCCTTCCTTGCTCCAAGGACACACTGCTGACTCACAACTGACTCGTTGTCAGCCAGAATCAGGCTTTCTTCTGCAAAGCTGTTTTCTAGCAAGTTGAATGTCCAGCCTGTCCTTGGACATGGGGTAACTCCATCCCAAACACAGGACTTTTCATTAGTCCTTCTCTGAACTCCATGAGGCTCCTGTCAGTTCATCTGTCTATCCTACCCAGAGAACAACAGTCCTGCCCTTCAGACCACTGACCACAAGATGCTATCACCTGCTAAATTCAAAATGAAAAAGAGAAATCTAATAAGCACAGTAATCTAGAATGGCCATCTCCATGTTGCTCCAGTGTAACACACATACAGGAACAAGAGTGCCAGAGAACTGTCTTCTGATTGATGGTGGTTTTTGAGATTAAGAGCCTACCAGACTCAAGCATCTGCAGTTCCCCTGTCAGAAACCTTACTGTCCATATAACAAACGTGTCAGAAGGACTGACTTCACAGCGCTACATATTCACTTAAACTGAAGTCAGAGGTGGTTTAAGTTAATATGATGGATTGTAAACAACTGCAGTTCAGAAGCTGGTGTAAGTTTGTTTCTACCAACTTACTGACGGGGGCTGGAAATCTCTTAAAAATTGCCAGAGCTCATCTGTCAATACCTCAAGAGAAAAAAAAAATTGCCAACAAGCTGTTCCTGCAAGAAACATCTTTCAAAGTGAACATCCTTCTGACAAAATGCATGGCTGTTAAAGTTCAACAGATTTTGTAACAATTTCTTGCAGATTTTAACCACCTTTGACTGCCTTTGACTTTTGATTCACTTCAGTAAGTGAACAGAAAGATATTTTTGCTCTTAATAGGAACTGAAATGAATCTGAATCCTCAATTTCTCCTTCAGAGCATGATATGGCCTTAAGAACAAGTGGATAGCTTTAAAGATGTTATGCTTCTGAGAACTCTATTCATACTAAGACAAGACTAACATCAGTGAGCTACACAAAATAGATTTTAATGCCAAATCAATCTCACCAAGAGTGATGCAAAGAGACTTGCATGACCAATGCATTTTCTTTGGAATTATTCCAACAGAGGAAACAAGAAGAAAGTGAAAAAGCAAATTGCTGCCTACAAGGTTTTTCCAGCATATCCTATGAACCATTTCACTTTCTTTATATAGAAACCAATCCACACTGCAGCACCGTGACAGGTGACAGTCAACTGGAATAGCAAAGAAGGGCATGTTTAGCTATCAAGCTTAGTAGCTTGAGATTCACTTAAGAAAAACCTTCAAACCTCCAATCAATACTGCTTGCAAATTGCCTGTTTGATTGACAAGGAGAGAGGAAAGGCAAGGGAGGACAGCCCATGGCCTGAAGTTCCCTAGGGAGGGGAACAACAGCTTAGTTACACATCAGCAACCAGTGGGAGGAGAGGAAAAGTGATGACCCTGGTATCCAGGTTGCCTGCCTTAGGCAGGCAAGAGCTTTCTCTATGTTGGGGGGCTGATCTGCCCAGGATCCCCACGGCCAATGTCAAGAACCTGGTTCTCTAACCAAGCCTCTGCATGAGGCTAAAACAAGCTCTCGTTCTATGCCACCACTGGGGGGGATCCACATGTCTCCACTGACTTCCTAGGATGCCTTTAATGCCTAAATTAAAACTGTTTAGTTAGAAGCCTAAAAATAACAGGCATTAATATGTTTTCCTTTGCTGCTTCTGCAGAAAACAGTATCTTGGGCACAGCAACATGGGGGAGAAGAAATTAAAAAAAACACATTTCGGAACAGAGATGCAGATCTTCCCAGCAATATGTCCGATAAACAACAGGATCCCCAGTGTCTGATACATCATTTAAAAACAAAATCCCTGAATGTGCTCAGAGTCAAACCAGCAGTCTTTCCAAGTTAGAGCAGAGGTGAGTCACCAGAAGGCTGATATTCCCTCTGCCCACGTTCTACATGCACCTACTTCCCTTTCAAAATTTTCTGGCTAAACATCCTCTGTTCCCTATTCTATTCCTACAGAGCACAAACACTTTTCAGGCAAGGCTATCAGCATCCCCTAACAGGCAGATATCTCTGCATCTGGAAGACTGTAGTTTTATATTTCTGACAAGGAATAATATCTGAACTTAGGTGGCAATTAAACTGTCTGAGCAATGCTAAGAACAGATACATTATCTTTTAATATCAGAAATGAAGTACTATTAAGGAACACAAAGCAGCTCTCTACACAGGAAACATACAAAATGGATCCTTCTCTTGCTGCTAGGAGCTCAATAGATACTCATATGTTTGATCCAGTATTTGACATCATACTATTGCTCCTACTGACTACTGCCAGCTTTTCTACACAATCATTCTTATCTAAATTCATGTATCTCATACAACTTTATATGTCTACCGAAGAGAGTTTTTTTCCTATAAGCTACTTATTATCTAACGATTTATGGTAAAATGTATTGAATGCTACTCTGAGCTTCAAAGTCTGAGGGAAAAAAAAAAATCAAGAGACAGACATCTGAACCACACAGATCACTGTGATAATCCAGAAGGAAAAAAAATAAGAAGTACTATTATAAGAATAAAGGAAAACTGTATTAAAAACATCTTAAAAATCCACCAAGTTAAAAGCTTATATGTTATATTTTGTATGTGTTTTAGTTTCATGGCTAATGAACACAAAGCATTCAAAAAGCTGCACAAGAAATAAGAATATACTTGAGAGGAAAATACGTTAAAAATATTTAATTCTTTAAAATATCCAGCGCTGTCAGAAAAACAGACTGAAGTTAGAAATGCAAGCTCTGCAACAGATGCTCAGACAAGTAATTTCAGCATCCGATATTACGCTGTTTGTATATTTTTATGTTGCTAATTTAATTCTCAACTGTACCTGAATCAGAGATCACATGTGCCTATCTGCTAAGGCCAGGAGCATACAAGTTTCTTTGCTGTATCTTCATAGATTTGTTATAAACTGTTTCAAGGTGATCTACAGCTTTCTAAAATCACCATTTACTCTATTTTTCTCTCACCTCATTGTATAGCACAAAGAGTACACCTTCACTGGAAAAAGACAAAATGGATCCAGTTTCCTTCCTTCTGGAAGCCCAGGATATAGGTACGCTTTTGGCTGTGCATTCAGCACCTCACAGTTACTATTACTGACTAACTCAGTAATGTTACATTCTTCCTTATTTTTTCTTCAGACCATTTCCTAATAAATTCATTGCACAAATTGGAAACATCTTCAGTTCAAGAGTATGAATTTTCCTCTACACAATAATAGTCTCTGACAGAGGACATCGAAGTACTCAGACACATTCAGTGATCCCAGAATAAAACATCTTTGTCTAGAGAACTGTCCACAAAAGATCACCTCTTCTTGCTACCAACTCCTCTGACTGAATCTTCAGTTCAAAACTGGTGAACAGTTATGGCACTGATTGAACAAAAAGCTCAAAGTTTGAACTTGTAATGGTGATGCATGTATTATGCACTAGAACACGTTTTGTTTCCTCTGTAAAAGAAAGCCAGATCAAAAACTGCTGCAAGAATTGACAAAAACTGAGTATTAAATAGCTTGTGGGCATTAAAGTGTGCAAACTAGAAAGTGTGCCTCATTCTGTCTACTTCCACACACACACAGAGTGACCTTCAGTAACAACCATCACGGTCTTTTTTCCCCCAGAATCCCAACACAGGAGCTGCTGCCCTGGGAAAAACTTGGAATGCCATTAGCGGAATTCTGCCATCAACTGTAAGAACTGGAAGCATTCACTCAAGTTAAAAAAATTTTGCTTGTAATTGACAGTGCTACCTCTACCTCCCAGAAGCCAACCTCACCTAAGAACACATTTTACTTTCCTCGCCTCTTAAAATGATAACCAAACTATGTTTCTTTCAAAGTCATATCTTCTGTTTTACTACCAGTGCCTGTTACTAATGGCTTTTATTACTCACAGTTGGGTTCCTTCGACAGGAATTAGTTCTTGCTCCTCTTTCCTTTTTCTTTTCCCCCCTCCAGCAGCGGCTGAAGAGCTAAATATTTTAATTATCAAAAAAGAGCACATGCATAAATATTACAAAACTAAATGTGGTTATAGCAACATTTTTCTGCCTGCTGCTCAGTGGGGCCAAAAAGTGGAATCTCATTTGTAAGATCTGATCCTTAACTTGATGAAACAAAAGGAAAAAAATATACATCTCTAGTATCTCTAAAACAACTAGAAATAGATCAAAGTATTTATAAAATGTTCAAAAAAAAAAACCTTCATGTGTGACCACATATAGTTCGTTACCTGTAAATACAGGGAGCATCTGTCTGTCTTCCACAAACAACACAAGGATGTAGACATTGCAGAAATACAGTTGCATTTCACCTGGCAGTTTGATGCAGTGCGCTTGCACATGACAACACATTGATTTTACTTCTACCTCCATGCAGACATCTACGTAAAGAAATCCATTAGGCAGACAGTTCTCATCTCTATTGACTGACAGAGTGACAATCGAATACTTTTCACCTTCCAAACTGACTGACAGCTAGACAGTTAAACAAGCCTTCAAGTTGCAATAATAGTATGAAACACTTTCAATTACCTGAATCAAACAAATCCATGATCCCACTAGTTGAATGTATTTTTCTGTCTGCTGCTATGCCTGGCTTGGTTTACATTATTGTTTGGGCAATTCAGATTCTAAACGAGAATGCCAGAAACAGATAGAAACCTAGGGTTTCTAAACAGGGGTATATCAAAAGTAGTCTTACTATATGCATTTCTGTGACCAGAAAAATAAATAAATAAGTAAATAAAATTAAATGAATACAATCTTTTGGTTCTTTTCCTTTCTAACCAAGCAGGAAGCAAATCTTTTAAACTTGCATAAAATGCTTGGAAATAGCTACATCTTTAGCTAAGCGTTTTTCTAACACTAGTAAATGTTACATGCCAACCTACTTTTGAAAGTGAACATTTATTTTTAAAATTAAAATGAAATTTTAACACGCAGTATTTTCACTTTGGGTCTAAACACATACATGGTTTGGCCAGATTTCTCATTCAAATTCCAGCCATTCCTCTGATACAAGTAATTCAAGTTTCAATGAACTACGTTTTATCCAATTAAAATACAAATTTATATAG
>NW_027072089.1:54616247-54621247 GCF_038088225.1 Cyrtonyx montezumae | reverse complement strand
GCTTAATAAATCTCTAAATTCTTCTGAAATAATTAGGCAAACAAATTCTGAAGGGGGTTACAAGAAATCTAAATATGTGATTAGACACAAGCTTACATGACTAGAAATACACTCTAAACAAATTCTGCTTGATATCTCACAGTCCCTTCTTAGAGAGACAAGTGCTGCCTTAGTAATTTGTGTGTGTTTCCTTCCATAGCCCATCAAAGTGCACCAGGGACTTATAACTGCACATCCCTTGTCCTGCCCATAACCGCCCTGTGGGTACAACCCTTCTCACAACAGAGATATCCTAAGCACAGCCAGGTGCTCTCCAGAGCACAGCTATACTTCCATGGGGTGAGGACCAAAGCCCTGGGCACATCTCGGTCTCAAGAACACCAGAGGGGACAGAACTAACACCACTCACATTATTAAAACCTTTGATTTTTGATTAACTTATTGTACACAATCTCGAGAAGGGGTCAAATACATTTCCCCCTCAGAGGACTAACTCCTTAATCAAATCACACAGCTACAATAAAGATCTAAACATACAAGAAATCAGATTTTACATTCACTTATATTTCTCTAGTTTCAGAGCTGAAAAAAATGCACAGCATTCATTTGTTCTCCACCATACTCTGCTCAGTTTTTAAATATTTTGTAAACAAATTCAATTTTGGCCCTTACGATTATGACATTGTAACTAAATGGGTAAATGAAAAATATTTTAGTTACAGCTAAGGCCTCTCAATATATTTCTGGGATAACGAATGAATCCTTAAATCGATACCATAAAATATACAGAATTTATAAATAATTAAGACATTTATCTTCATGGTAGAGAATAAAGTTATTGTATGTAGTTTAGATATGAAAATGAAATTCCTATATAAAACTGGTACCATTTTTATCATTTGTAGAGCTCAGTAGCGCTGCTTATTAATAATAGATTAAGCAGTTGTAGCCAGCTATATAAATTGGCAGTTGATTGCAAAGGGACCTAAAATTGCAGTAGCACAGCATAGCAGTTAATGCAAAAAATGGCCCTTTCATTTGTAAAATCACAAAAATCTGCACCTTAAACTGCTGCGCTCAGCTTGTAGTTGGAGTAGGGCAAAAACGAAAGTAATAGGATAAAATTAAAGAGAGATTGTGGTAGCATTTACCAGCAAATATGACTACAAACGAAAGTCAGCTTCAACACTTCCTTCTCATAGAAAATTAAAGAAAATGTTCACTAGTTTGCACGATGAATTCAGCATCGCTCCATCAGAGAAAGTCAAAATGCGTTTCTAATATTTCGGTGTTGTACTGTGAGCTATTTCACACGGTACAGAAGAGTAATATACCTTTGAAAGAATTGCTCTCCTCGAACAGCTAATGAGTAGCTTTTCAGAAGCAAGCTGATTTTCCAGGGGCTTAGAAGAAATTCCTTTGTATCAACTTAGTTGTATGCAAATTAGGTTTAGAAAAAGAAAGACCTGGATAGGGATTCAGATTAATGAAACCTTGCAAAATATAACAGAAATAAAATGCAACGGTAAACATACTTCTCTGTGTGTTAGAGTCCTTACTTCATCCCTAACACTGAAAGGGCTCACTAGAAAACAGCTGCTTCAATAAAAGCTACAGTCAACTTGCAAAAGCAAGAAATAAATGGCCAGGTTCCCTTTAAAATGCCTAAAAACAGTAGCGAAACAAAAAGAATGTTGAGATTATAGAAGAATCCACTTTCATAAAACTAACATACAGCCTTACACAGATTCCGTTCCTTCAGCGCTTGGAAGGTATAAGCATTCTTCTAATCAAGCACAATCAGAAATACTGGAGAACTGCCACAGATACCAGAGTTATTTATTTCAGAAAGCCTTGATCAATGGGAAAAAGCAAGTATCGTAACATTTTTCTGTAGTTTTAAAAAGGTGTACATAGGAAAACAGCAAATACTGCATGACTAAGCACATGAAATAAGAAAAATGTACAGGTCAACTCATTTATAGTAATTCAACCTTCATCTTCTGATTTACTTACTGTAAAAAAATCTATTATAGCCACAATTTGGTAGTGAGCTGTAGCCATCTACTGGAATGAAGTGATAAAGCAAATGTTTAAGACAATGTTCCTCCCCAGGAATCTAGCCTGCTTTGTATGCTGTCTAGTATACGCCAGAAAAACGAACAGTGTTAGGTGCTATTAATACTGTACAAGGAATCTCTCTAAGAGATAGCGTGCAGGCTAAACATTGTCAAAAACAGATGCATGCATTTTTGAGCACATTTTTCAAAAACGTAATACTTTTCACAATAGCAATGCATGGATGTTTGCTTCAAATGCTGAGATTTTAGGTATTATCACTTTATTTACCTTTTTAAAAGCAAAAAATAAAGTGAAGTAAAAATACTTACTGAATATTTAGAGCAAAGTAAACTATTTAATTTCGAGACTTCATAAAATTTAGGACAGAGTTTTTCATTAGCGCCCGTTGACATGTAACACAGAACTAAGAAGATTAACTTTGTTTTAAAAACCAAAAGAAATTAGAACACAGAAGCTGATCCCACAGGAGAAAGAATAAAAGATCAACTGATGGCAAAGCACATTGCTGCACCGAAACGTGAGAGCTTATTCCAATACTTAGGGAAACAATCTAAGTACAGGAACCGTGTTTGCAACCAACTGTCATGAGGTAAGGAGGCATGTATTAATATTGCTAGAGAGATTAATTAACCCTACATTTGTCTTCTAAATATCTCTGCTAAGACATCCCAAATTCTAGCAGGAAAGAAGCAAATGCTGAAGGAACAGGAAGGACCACCAGGAAAGCCCAAACTCACTATGGAAGAAAAGCAACGCTCAGGAAGAGGTGATGTCTTTTGTTAGACTAGATGATTCTACTGGAAGAATGAACGTGCACTTCTCTCAGGCCCAGAGGAAAGCATCAAGCTGGAAAGTGTATCTGCTTCTTCCAGAGGTACAGTTTCATCTACCAGCATGACTGTGTGTCTTCAGACCCATCGTCATAGCTGCAATTACACGACTGCTAATAGTCTGTTCTCAGGGAAGGCACCGCTAGTAGTGCGGTGCCGAAGGACGGTAATTGAGTCCTGAGCTGCAGGTATAAAGATACGTAGTCAAGGGCAGAGACGCTAATAAAATTGTTGAATGGAAAAGGGAAAAACAGTAGCAGTAAGATCCTGCCGTTTCACTCTTAATGCAGTTTCTGGCCAATTTAATTCCAGTTATGAGGGGACTCATACGCTATACTATCAGTGCACATTCAGCTCTGTCCTCTAGGCATTCTGACCCTACGCAAGAAACATCAGAGTCTCTTCCAAGCATCTCAGGTGTCCTAAGGCACTCAGTTCATCTTATTCATAAATGCAGTAGAAGCACATTTTCTGTTGCGTTTGGGCCCTAAACCAGACATGGGAGATTTCTCAAGATTTAATGTCTGCCTTGAGTAAAATTAGCCCATCAAAATCAGGTACAGCATTTAATCTCCGCAAAAAGAAAGCCAATTCAAGAAGATGGAAACCATAATGGTCTATATCTTTCACCTTATGAGTTGCTTCTAGAACTGCTTCCTGAAAAGGAAAACAAATACAGCTCGGAAGGGAAGTGGAGGACACTGACAGTACTGAAAGAGCAAATCACTGATACAGCCACACACATTCACATCGTATGCACGACAAAATGGAAGAGCAGCTAGAAAATCCTCAATGTCATGATTAATATCTATATAACTCAACCTCTAAGCCAGAACAGCATTAAGCAGAAATTATTACAACAACCAATCAGCAGAGCTTTGCAGTCAAAGGGATATTTCAGGTCTTTTCAACCGTGTTTGTAATTTAATGAACACAATGAAGTCTGCCTCAATGTAGTGTAGGTTCAGCAACGTCACCTTTGAAAAACAAACTATTCTTCTCAAAAATTCCCTTATCTAAGCCTTATGATCTTAGAATAATTCCAATATTATCTTCCAATAATTCCAAAAACTTATGAATCGTTGTCTAATAAAGTGAAACGTAACTAAACAATTTTAAATGGTGAACAACATCTTGTCAAGTCACAAAAGCCTATTAATTAAATTAATTAGTTAAGGTATAAACAGTAAAATTTCTACTCAGCAAATTCAGACAGATTAAACTCTTTGCATTGATGGGCTCTCATTGACAAAACCATTTTTTCTCAGCAAATGGGGAGGAATTTGTATGAACTATCCCACCAGGCAAAATTGGTAGCGAGCAGATGGGGTACTAACATCTTTAACCAGCACCATTAAAGAGAATAAATATACTCATGCTTCAAAGCATAAACCAACCATGTATTGTCACCAGAAGTGAAAAAAATACAACAAAAACCACACGCTACTAAGAAAGTTTACTTAGTTATTGCTCAGTACAGCACTTCCAAAAGCTTTTCTGAAATAGCTGGTGTATCTAGACTTGAAAGTGTTACGGTAATTACTAGAATGAAATCAAATGTACTAAGTGCTGGAATTAACTATACATTGATGATGACATGCTGAATCTGTTGATGATATAACATCAAAATCTGCTGCACTATATATTATTATTCAATGAATTGTTAATAAAAATACTGAAAGAAAAAAATAATCTCCAAACTAGGTCAGTGTAAGGTAGACACTTCAGATAGAGGAATGATAAATAACTGTGGGCCTAAACAGAGATGACGGTTTCCCAGTATTTCAGATACCATACTACTAGGTAGAACAGCCCTTTTTTCCCTTCCTTCTCCCAAATCACTATCAGCAGTTTTTATAAAAGACATCTCAGTGAGATAACCAGTAAGGGAATCAATAAACGGTGTGACAGTTCATCCAGTCTGTGTAGCACTACATGGGAAGTAGTGCCCTTCTTGTTAAGGTTCAGTATTAAAAGATACGCCTGAAATATAAAAGGCTGCTGAACAAACAACAATGAATGTCAAACAATTGACCATTTCTCACAAATTTTCAAAAGCTGCAGAAGAGAATAACTGCTTATAGACAA